>NC_143252.1:144096948-144399978 GCF_984573655.1 Nuphar pumila | reverse complement strand
TAGTTAGGCTAGAGCCCCAGCAGTAAGGCTACCATTGTCAAAAGTTGGGCCACCACAATAGAGAGAGAGAGAGAGAGAGAGAGAGAGAGAGAGAGAGGTATATACGGAAAGTATGGTCAACCACATCTTTTTGACCCATATGGTTGGTAGAGTCAAAATATATTTTCAGATGGAAACTTGAGAGGGCACAAAGTGAGATCTTTAAAATCATCAAGCCATTGTGTCATTTAGTTCTACACAACTTATGAGAGATTGATTTTTTTTTTAGAGTTTGTAAGTTTTTCTTGTAATTTGTATTTTATGTTGTAATATTCATTAACATACTGAAATTTAAGCCTTTTAGAGTGAATTTCTATTCACTGTTCGATGCTACGCACAAGTATGATGCACTAACATGGTGCTAAAACAAGATAGTGGCATGTCCATTGCTATTGCAAGCACAAGATGGATTCTATTTCTATGAAATGTAGAAGTACAACAAACTAAAGTTGTTGCTTAATCTGCAGGTGCTTGTTAATTTGGGAAGATAAAGTTGGCACTACAACAAGTCTACACCAACGCAGAATGTGCACCCTTAAAAGGGAAAATTATTGGATACCCTCATGGGTTCCAAACCCTTTAGCCGAAACATATAGGGTGTGGTTGTCTTGACCAAATATGAACCAATGGTTGTGTTTAACATGGTCAAAATAGTAGAAATTGACCCATGGATTGTAGTTTTATGATGTAAATTTACCATTTTTTGAAGGTTGAAAATTCAATGCAATGCGTAGACTTGTTTTTTCAACCCTTGAAAAATCCAACATACACGTCGGAAAAACATGATTGAAGGCCTGGTTTCAACTAAACCAAACACGTAGATCACATCTAGAGGGTCAATATAGCGAACATTATCCCTCCTTAAAACCGGTTAAAGACTATGGGGAGGAGTCGAAGAAATGGAACATAGAGACCATGTTTCCCTAAACTTGGTATGAGAATAACATACACCTAATAATCCAGTTAAAAGAATAGTATACTCTCTGTAGCTTCAAATCAATTCATGCTAGATCGACAGATTTAAAACACTATTGTTTACAATAGTTTAGTTGCATTTTTATCCCAATCTGCTTCCTTACACTAGTGAACTTTCAAATGAATGAGGAGTGAAACCCATCTAACCAACCGAGCTGAGCTGAGCCATGAGATGCTCATCTGTTTCTCAGCCCTGTTTGTAGCTGATCTTGCTTTTGGTAAGTTATAATGATGATAGGCATGGTGTAGTATTTTAGTGTTTGACCTTGGCTATATGATTGGTACTGTCATGAGTTTTTAAGACAGTCTGAAAGGTCTAGCTGCCAAGAGGGAGCTCGAATCAGTGACTGACACCTTGGCTGGAGTTTTAGTTGAATCAAGACTCTTTTCTAGAGTTTCAGTTGAATCAGGACTCTAACCCTGACTTCATTTTTTGAGAAAATCTTTTAAAAACTTTTTTATTTATCTTTCAAAAAATTGAATTTCAAAATTTCAAGACTTTGTTGTAAAGTTTCAAAATTTTAGGACTCTATCCAAGAGTTTCAGTCGATTTAGAACTCTACTCTGATTTCATTTTTTACTTTTATTTTACTGGTTTTTCGAAAACAGACCCAAATATGTTTATATATATATATATATATATATATAGAGAGAGAGAGAGAGAGAGAGAGTCTACCATTCATCATTCATTTTGCACAATATAGGAATTCTGCTTAGAGAGTGTCTTTTTAGCTCCTTTCTGATCATGAGACACTGAATTTGCATCTGATCATGTCAGGAGCTCATAAGCCCATATGTTTTAAAAAGAGTGAAATCTCAGCTATGTCTTTACGGGAGTCCAAAATGAAAAAGTTATTTCCCTTTTTTCTGCTTAAAGATAGTCATACTTGTTATGTGTTTGATATGATGCCACACAATTGTCATTAATCCTCTTAACCTTTTACAGCTAATTGCATGCGGCATTGCTGTGGCTACATACAATGAGGGAGCCACTAATTTCAAAGACACACCTGTATACAAGGAGTCCATCAAATCCAGGGAGTTGCTTGAAGAGCCTGATGCATCAGGCTCTGATATTTTTGAGGCCAACCCAACCGAGGAGGCTCCATCTCTTGAATAGCCAAGACTGTTTTCTGGGCCACTATTTGAGGTTGGTTGCTTTGGTGCTCATTCATTTGTTATCTCTCTCTCCATGGGGTTTAATGAATCGATAGAATCTTCACTCCTATTGCTGGTCTACAGGTACCCCTCACACTCTCCTCTTTGTAGTTATTAGCCTTGGAGATACAGATATAATGATATGAGTGACATTGATTTGGTTTGAACTTTTGTATGTAATCATAAGCTGTGGAAATCATGAAGGGCTTAGTTTTATTGGATCTCATTGCATGAAGAACAAGCATATTGGATGCACATATGATGTAGACCATCTTGAACTCTCATAGTGCAGTTTCATCACAGCGGCTTAGCACAGGAAATGTGGGCACCAACATAGATGTGGAAGGTTGGTTAATGAACTTGACCACCATCATGATGGGGCTCATGGTTTGTAGTCTGAATCACCAGGTAGTTTATTTTTGTGCATGAGCTCCATCTTCTGTGGCAATTTGTAGTTACAGGCTAAGTTCTCATGTACCAAGAGGGTGTGTTTGATTGCCTCGGATCTGATCTGAGATCTTAGGATCTTTCTAATGCACAGATCTCTAGACTGAACCCCCCACCCCCCTGCGAAAATTGGGCCAGGATCTGTGTATTTACGGTTTTTTGATGATCTCAGAACCAGATCTGAGATGCTCTGTTTGCAAAACCACTTCTGGTGTGAGCCCCATGCTAGATTGGACCCTCGGATCTGAGATCCAAGGTAATCAAATGCCCCTTTGGCATGATTTTCGGGTTGACTGAGTGACTAGGCTAGTCTGGTCTTACTTTGCTCAATAATTAACATCCGGCTTGATTCAGTGTGGGCTGAGGGAGCTCAATTAGGTTTCTTGAGTTTGTCAAAGGGAGCCTTACCAAGGCTTTGATTGGTTTTTTACTGTTTGGCTTGTGCATAATTCAGCCGGTGAGGCTGCCATGAATCAAGTTTTGTTTGTAAACCTTGCATGGAGATGGAAACGCCATTTCCATGTGTTGTCAAAATATAGTTTTGTCAATATGTGATTACGAGGATGGAGTTGCCAAAAATTCCTCTTGTGAATGGTGTTGGGGCTGCCAACTCCGTTCCCGATACAGTGTTTTGGCACCACCACCGCCTCCAAACAGTAAAGAGCGTGAGAGCACTGGTGGGAAACTGAAGCACACCTCTGATTCAAAACTTCCAAACAGAGCCTTAAGACTCTTTGTGGGTTGGGTGTGGTATAGATCAGGGTATGCTTTAGGTTATGTTTGGGAGCGTTGAATCGGAGGTGGTTGTGTTGTGGTTTGTGCCACTCTCTCATACTCTCTTCTTGTTTGGGAGTAGTGGCGTTGCCGAAACAATGCATTGGGACTGGTGTTGACAGACCCCCGCATACATTTCAATACTTTTCACGAGGATGGTTTTGGCAACTCCATCTCTTGCATCACACATTGCCAAAAAGATATTTTGGCAACACACTCAACCCGTGTTTCAATCCCATTGCAAAGCTCCCAATCATCCCTTTAATTCCCCAAAGGAGTTCTGATTTGGGTTTAGTTTATATTGGGTTGAGAAAATCCTGACGCGTTTATTTGATGAGTTTATTGCATGAGCGCGCACATACCACACACACACCATTCCAACCCAGTTTTTTGGGCAAAACCTGGTGAGCACTGTAAACCAGGTTAAAAGTGGACATAAAATATTTGGATCAGCTGGGTCTTTTCGGGTATCGGATCCTCTGTGAACTGCGTCGAGTCTTGGAATCTGGTTAACGGAAAGTCGTTTCTGTCCTTGGCTAATTTCTTACGTACATTTTAGTAATTTTCCCTCATGTTGTCACTAATCACGCCTGCAAAGCCTCGTTTTTTCGCTCCCTTTTTGTAAACGACTCTTCGTCGTTTTTCCCTTCCTTTTTACCGTTCCTCGTCTTTTCTATATTCGTAATTTTTATAGTTTTTTTGGATATTTAATTAGAACGGAGAACGCTGTCCCAACCGCGGGATGGACCCACCCATCACGTGAGTCCTTTAAGACTCAAATTGACTAAGGGCAACGAGGCCACGTGATTGCTGGGTTGACCTGTCGGACCGGTCATCGGTTACTGGCTGAGCTACATGGACCTGTTTGGAGTTGGTGAGCCAATCAGAACCGGTCAAGGCGAGAACTGCTTGTTCATGGGTCGGATTCTTGAATCACAGTATACGTGCATTTGAGACTTGAGTCCGGACCCAGGTCCAACTCTGAGACTGGGCCTTGGCTGGACATGAATAGGGACGCGAGCTGTTTGCTATGTCACAATGGTATGGGTCGACTCCACAAGTGATGTGGGTTTGACTCTCATGTTTGATTTTTTTTTTTGGAAAACAAGCCACTGGGTAAACAGAATTTGTTAATCTTTTAGGCTGCGTGTAGGAGGCATTTGGTGGGATTTGAAGGGAGTTGGGAAAATATAAATACTGGAGTTCAAGGGAAGTGCATTCGGAAGGAAATATGGATTCCTCGATTGTTTGGAAAGCACTAGACTCTAGTAGTTTCCTACGGATTCTGGTTTACACGTCCACCAGATTCCTTACCTTGTGTGGAGAACAATTTACATGTAATATTATTATAGTCGGATTGAATGCACAGAAAATTAGGTCTAATATTAAATTGACCAAGTTTTACCGAATAATTGATACATTACTTTTAATAAAAGTAAACTAATTACAAATGCAAACTAAAAGCATAAGTGCCAATGAACCAAAAAATTGCTTATTGTTTCAATCAACAATCTAATTTGTTAGATCCATCCACTTGAAAATTCCTAAAATAATGGACAAAAAACTTACATCTACAAGTTATAAATGAATTGGAGTAGATTTGAATCCAACCATATATGAGATTCTAAACATTGAATGCTCTGAATATGTGAATCACAACCGACATCTGAAACGAATTAAAGTGTCAGGTTTTGACGAAATATTTGACCAAGCACGATCCATTTTAAATCCCTATAATTAAGGGTGCAAACAATTAAGATTTGGGTCAGGTTCTCAATTGAACCTGAGTGCACTCAATTAGATTTGGTAAAAAAACAAAATACTCAACTGACATTCAACCTAGATATGGATTTGATATATAACAAACTATGTCTTGATATTACTCCAAGTCCAAATAAGTTACATCTGACCCATGTCGAACATGTAAGATTTGTTTGTGATCCAAATCCTATGTTTGACTGTTGCATAGGATTTGGATTACCTAGATGCAAACCGAATTAAACTGTTCACATGAGAGAGAGAGAGAGAGAGAGAGAGAGAGAGAGAGAGAGAGAGAGAGAGAGAGAGGTGAATGTATTATGCCTAACTACCCACCGGAATCCCTTCACAACGAGGAGTTGTAAATACTTTCTCATTATAAATAAAGTTAAAAGAGGGTAAAAGTGAGTATTTAAAATCCCAGCCTAATTCACGGTTCATGCATCCCTTCTCCCAAACCGTCTTAAGTTGAAATAGAATTTCTTGAATGGCCATAACTGTCTCAGACCGATCTTTCGAAATGCGGCATGTGCAGTGCAGAGCTTTAATAAGTGAAAAATGCATCGAGTGTAGGAACGTGCGATATGTGTTGGCTTGATCGGTGACATACGATGAAAGCATGGCATGCAATAGGCATCAGTATCGTCGTTAGTGCATCGCTGTATGGCGGCACAGACGTAAAGCATTGTTCGGTTAAGCAGTGCCAGCGGATCAGAAGATGTTGCCCTTGGAGATTTGGTTAAGGACCTCTCGCCTTGCAAGATGTTTCCCACGCGTAGCTGTTAGATGCATGGGGGTGCGTGTGGGTCAGGGCTAATTCTCTCAAGAATCACCTTAGGTGATTTCAATCGAGTATGGTGACTCGGGGCTAGGCGAGTGAATGCCTAAGCACCGACGAATGAGTCTGGGTGGTGCTCTTCGCTATGGTGTTCAATCATCAACTGGTCTTCGGACTGGGGTCCGCAAGGTCTTGTTCCTTCAGTGGCGAGGTTTTGCTACGTGGTGCGCATGGAGTTGTAATACGCTCCATGACACGCAAGACTAAGGCAAAGTTTGTGCCTCTTTAGAAAGTGATGGCTGGTATGGGGCGACTATGCACCAAGCAGCATGGACTACATGGAATGCATATTTGAAAATACGCTTGATCAACTTTCGTTAGGCAGCTACACACGGAGTGGTGCGCAAAGCCAATAAAAGTGATTCAGCACATGAAAACATGTTAGTATACGATCTTTGGTCGTTAGGTTGACCAACTTGTTACATCGTGGGTTTGCGAAGCATTCTATGCCTGTGACAGAGCGATAGATAGGCTTGTGGCGGTAAGAAAGGATCATCACGCCGCACTGACTTATTGGAAAAAGTAAGCACATAACAAATTGGTATCAGACCAGAAAGATTCACGTAGACCTTGTTCTTCATTGTGCGTGACACTGAAGAGGACATCGATGGTTTATCGTGGTTACATAATTTTGTGCAACTGAAGAGTGGTTGACCGAGCACAGAAGTAAGATGTTGGCAGGATGGTATGAGATATTTTGTCGATGATAAGCAAAAGTGTAAGGTTGCTATTCAGTTGACTAAGGGAACGTAGATAAGTCAAAGATTTCTACCAGTTATGCGTTAGGCTCACAGGCGAAGCGTGATGTTTGCCTTGTGTACGTAGAGAATGCATGTTGGATTCAGCTGGATGGATTTACACCTTTGGGTATGGGAGACTCAATTAAACTTCTAGATACTCTCCCAAGATTGTGCATTAGCGGAGTGCTCACGTTAAGCAGAAGGCTCACTGTTTTGGTCTCTTAAGTTGACAGATCTTTAATAGATCACGTGTGTAAAAAAAGTTGTTCGTGGCTCGTTGGTTACTGCGGGAATATTTTGCTGACTCTGAGAGAAAGTACAACATGCTGACTTCGGGAGGAGAGTGCAACATTGGGGTAAAGTGTCCTTATGAGGACGAGTGTCCAGAAAGACACTTTGAAGGACCGCATTGGGGTGTTACGTAAGCAGACGTCTTCCACTTGAGGACCAGTGGAAAACCGCAAGTTGTTGCTTAAGGGAGTAGATATCCCTGCAGCATGTATTGGTGGTCGTCTTTCTCTGTGAAAACCACAAAGGGCTTGAACTTTCCCTTACTGGGGTTGGAAGGCATCACAACCATGAGCATCAAGACAACAAGTTTGTCATGCAGGCGAGGATGATCCATTTGTATTTGAGACTGCACTTAAGTCTCATGAGCATAGAATGTTCGATGTTGATAAAGCAGAAGACCGCTGTCTAAGTGATCGAAGATGCGTTAAAGGTATGAGACTTGGCGTGTTAAAGGTTGCGGTGATGGTGGCTGTAAACCAGAACAAGTTGAGTAGGCTGAAGAAAAAGAGTAAATCAAAGTTAAGTACAAAGAGAAACTGACATATCAGTGAAGACTGTATTTTTACCTGCACCAGCATTGTCGATGACAACAATGGTTTTGGGTGGAGGAGAATGTCTCGAGGCCCATCTTTCAGAATGAGGAATGTGCAGTGCGGAGCTCTATTGAGTGAAAAATGCATCGAGTGTAGGAATATGAGATATGCGTTTGCTTGATTGGTGACATGCGATGGTAGCATGGCATGCAATAGGCATCAGTATCATCGTTAGTGCATCGTTGTATGGCGACACAGATGTAGAGCGTTGTTCGGTTAAGCAGTGTCAGCGGATCAGAGGATGTTGCCTTTGGAGATTTGGTTAAGGACCTCTCGCCTTGCAAGATGTTTCCCATGCGTAGCGGTTGGACGCACAGAGGTGCGTGTGGGTTAGCGCTAATTCTCTCAAGAATCACCTTAGGTGATTCCAATCGAGTATGGTGACTCAAGGCTAGGCGAGTGAATGCCTAAGCACCGACGAATGAGTCTGGGTGGTGGTCTTCGCTATGGTGTTCAATCATCAACTGGTCTTCGAATCGGGGCTTGCAAGGTCATGTTCCTTCAGTGGCAAGGTTTTGTTACGTTGTGTGTATGGAGTCGCAATACGCTCTATGACACGCAAGGCTAAGGCAAAACTTGTGCCTCTTTCGAAAGTGATAGCTGGTATGAGACAACTATGCACCAAGCAGCATGGACTACATGAAATGTGCATTTGGAGATGCGTTTGATTAGGTTTCGCTAGGCAATTGCACACGGGGTGGTGCGCAGGGCCAATGAAAATGATTTAGCACATGAAAACATGTTAGTACGCGGCCTTTGGCCGTTAGGTTGGCCAGCTTAGGCAACTTGGCAATTCACGGGTTTGCGAAGCATTCTATGCCTATAACAGAGCGATAGATAGGCTTATGGCGGTTAAGAAGGATCGTCACGCCACACTGACTTATTGAAAAAAATAAGACCGTGATAATAATTGTCTTCTATATATTATTGAAATTTAAATAAAAATATTAAAAATTATGAATAAATGTTAAAATAATATTCACACATTTTAGTGTCCATTACAGGATGTCTGGTTGTCTTATCAATGACAGGCAGCCAGAATGGCATGTCCCTTAAAAATTAGGTCCAATGGGGGGTATTACCTGTTCTTACATGATTGCGTAAGACGTAATCAAGCTTAAGGTGTGTTAGGAAGGAAACTCGGTCAGGTCTGAGGCATCCCTGATGAACCGCTGGGTGCATGAGATCAATGTTGTCAGTATCGTTGCAAATCGGCCTGAATCAACCAGAAATTGATATTTATTTGGCTTATTTTTAAAATTTTTTGAATAATAGTTTAAAATATTTCTAATATTTTAATATTATTTCAATATTTTTGTCACACGTGTAATCCACTAGTCAAATATGGCCCGATTCAGCTCAGAATCAGAACAACTAATTCCCCGAATCGTATTGAAAATCGATTCAGGGCCGATACTTATGCTGCCAACATTGCTCAAGATCTGTTTATTTCAAGATGAAACGAAATAGAAACCATCATGAGTGGGATGCTTATTGCTTGGATGATGTTCCTTTTTGTGTGTGTTCCTTTTTTTTTGGGATCTGATGCCTAAGGTGCGTTTGTTATGCACAAACCTAGGAAAAATGTTTCCCGATAAAAGGGAGGGTGGGTGCGACCCCATTTTCACACGAAAACATGAATTTGTATGAAACATGTAGGCCTCCATCGATCTGCTGCAGAAGCATTTGTTTCAACCACCATCAGAAAATGGCCTATTTTCATGTAGAAACAGGCCTTTTCCCATGATTTGGGTTGAAACAGACGTGTCTTAAATGAATGATATGGGAAAAGTTGACATGGATGGCTAAAAAAGAGTTGCTTGTGGCTCTCCCCTTGTTATGAACGATTTGTTGAATGGCTTCAATTTCAAAATTTAAAAAATACTTCAAATTGAAGTATATTTGGCCCACTCTCTTAAGTTACTTCAAATCATGGTTGTCGGAAGAGCCTCCCTAAGGGTGGGAAGCACGTTTCCGCTTCCCAAGTGGGAAGCGTGAAGAGAATTCACTTCTCATTGGGGGAAGCACGATTCCCCTTGCCTTCCCCTCGCTTCTCTTTCTTTTTCCACTCCACCCCCCTCACATCTCCCTTTTTTTGTGTTTTTCATATTATTATTATTATTATTTTGCTTCTTCCTCACTTTCCCTTTGTTTCTTCCTCATTTCTTTCACATTTTATTTTTCACTTCTCGTACTCTTCCATGATTTGGGTTGAAACAGACGTGTCTTGAATGATTGATATGAGAAAGGTTTAATATGGATGACTCAAAAAGAGTTGTTTGTGGCTCTCCGCTTGTTATGAAGGGTGTGTTAAATGCCTCAAATTTCAAAATTTAAGGAATACCTCAAATTGAAGTATATCTGGCTCACTCTCTCAAGTTAGTTCAAATCATAGTTGCAGGAAGTGCCTCCCTATTCCTAATAGGGAGTGCAATACTCTTCCTAAGTGGGAAGTGTGAAGGAAACTCATTTCCCATTTGGGGGAAGCGTGTTTCCCCTTGGCCTCTCCCCCATCGCTTTTATTTCATTTCTCACTCGCTTCTTTTTACATCCCCTTTTTTTGTGTGTGTTTTCATGTTATTATTATTATTATTTGTTTCTCTCGCTTCCTCTTTGTTTCTCCTCATTTCTTTCATGTTTTTTTTAGCTTCTCATATGCTTTCAAAACAAATACTGTTTCACGCTTCGTACTAGTTTTTAACACTTGCTTCCTGCATCAATTTTGCTTCCTGGTAACTATGGCTCAAATATTCATGAATTTAGCTCAAAAGTTGAACATCAAATCCCCAAAAATTCAGGATTTGTGATTCAGGACTTGTTCTTTTAAATGTTACATATGATAGAATCAAACACCAAAAGGATGGTCATGAGAATTGTTTCATTTTTTTACCAATGAGCCGTTTGCCCTCACTGCTTTGCTTTTGATGTAATGCACAAACGTAACCAAGTATATCGATTGGTTTCAGGTTTCTTGGATTTGGTTATGAAATTTAAAACACTGGCTCATGTCGCTCAAGTGGCAGCGGGCCTGGAGAGAAGGTGCTGACCTCTTCATCCTAGTTTCAACTCCCATCGGGTGGCCAGGTGCCTTTAACTAGTGCGTTTCATAAGGGATTGGGTGTCGGTGGACCCCACCCAGGGTTTACCTTGTAGTGAAGCGGGCCCATTAAGTGACCTAGTTCTTGCCCTCCGTCACCGGTCCATCCCCATCTCAAAATCTTCTTTCTCACCCTCATCCTCGTCTCAAAATAACTTTATTCAAGGATTAAGAAGAAAATAAGAAGACGATGGGTTTAAGGTTAGGAATATATGTGTATATCTATAAAGATTTCATTAACCAGAATCAAGGACTGAACCAGATCCAGGGGTAAGAGTAAGTCCATCTCCACACGGGTTTTGATTTTCACCTTCATCCATGGTTCATTCCCCGTTTTATGTCCTTAATCTCTGGTCCAAACAGAGTTGTTTGGGACAAATCCCCGATTTTTCCCAGCCCACTTTCATCCCTATCAATATATAATCGCAACACCATAATGTGAAAAAATGGAACATAATGTTAAAATTGCACTTAAACATCTCTCCTCCCATTACTATGTTGCAAACAACGATTGGTTCATTATGTCATTTTTCCCAATTATCTAAAAACCAATTACTATGTTGCAAACCAACGATTGGTCCTAGCCACAGAGTTTTACCCCTTGGAGGGTCGAGCTGAGCTCTACTTGCTACCGGGCCCAGATTTTTTCGTCTAATAAATAAATAAAAATTTATGTTGACAAATACTAAAAATTGTGAATGTGTCCGATATGATTCATGCTTGACCTGATCCTAGATCCAAATTGATTGGATTCTGTTGGAGATTTGGATCCGACTCAAATGTCATGGTTAAGCACCGGAAGTGGTAAAACTTATTTAATTTCAATAGGAAAAAGGTGACACATGTCATGTTACATCTAATTTAAACCCGTATCCTAACATATACTTTTCCTGATTCCAACCTGAACCTGACAAGACCCAACCGTATCCTTTTCAACTTTGACCGAGTACAGTATAACATGGCTCAGATTTGGTTAGGACCTCAATCAGAAATCCAACCAATTTGAATCCTTGTAAGATGAAAAGGTATCAGACCGAGTTTGTTTGAGATAAGGGCTTCAGTGTTCAGGTTCGGGTCTATCTGGCTATGATCCCAGCCTTAAAGGTTTTACCCGATTAAGCTTTCATCGGGTCCAATTGGGTCAGGGTGAGATAAACCCGACCCGCTACCCTGAAACGACTTTCACTGAGGGAGGAGGAAGATTATGGTAACGCCCAAATAAAGGGGGGCGAGGCGACTGAGTTGTCCTCGTGGGTTAGCATTCAAGGGCTGACGTCATCTATGACATCAGGTTACGGCGATCACCCTTCGCGTGTAAAGTTTAAACCAAAAACTTGTGGGGACAGCCTTAGAAGGGAAACAAAAAATAATAATCTTTTTTTAATTTCGAAAAAAAAAATCTTTTGCGTACCTTCTGGTTCACTTTCATCCGAAATGTCAATTTTGACACTTAGGACTTATGGAAGGACAGTTGAGTTGATTCATCAAGACTGGACCTGAACCACCAACCATAGGGTCCACCGGATCTGGATCCATATACAATGGGTCTTGCTGCATATGCAAATTGCCGGATGCATATGGAATGTACCCAGAGGAGTCAGACCCATATAGAAAATTGTTGGTATGAAAATATAAGGCGCGTTTGATTGCCGAGGATCTAAGATCTGAGGGTTGGATCTGGAGTGAGGCCCATGCATATCCCTGGTTCTTCATACAGAAAAAACCGCTACCCGTTATGCCATTGGGATTCGAACTTCCAAGGCCCCCAAGTTCTGCTAACATAGAATCTTAAGAACCCTAGTTTTGGGATCCACTCAAAGGCCTCTAATCTGAATACATGGATCTCTGGCTCCAGAGCTAGGCTCGATCTACAGATCCGTGTGTTATATATGCATATATATTAAAAAAAGTGAATAAATGCATAGTTCATGTGGTAGAGGTGCGTTGTGAATGTCACCAAATTGATAGGACGTCACAAGTTCAAAAATGACGAGTGGAAACAGTTGCCTCAGTGTCGAAGCTGGGTGTACTCCATGGAGGTAGGGGTAGGGGTGGCAATCTTGTCGGGTTGGCGGGTCGACCCGACGGGTTGGCTCAGCATACCTCAACCAGAACCCGACCCGTTTATTAAACGGGTCGGCTGTGGCAAACACGAACCCGACCTGTTTAATAAACGGGTAACCCGACACGACCCGCCAACCCATTTAATAAATGGGTTGGGTCGGGTAAACGGGTTCTCAGGTTCATGGGTCAGGTTGGCGGGTTGACGGGTCGACGGGTTGGCGGGTTGGCGGGTTGACCCACCCGCCTAACCCGTTTATTAAACGGGTCAGCTGGGTTGGCGGGTTGGCATACCCCCAACCCGAACCCGACCTGTTTAATAAATGGGTTATGCGGGTCGACCCGTTTATTAAACGGGTTGGCTTAAGCCCAACCCGAATCCGCCTAAGAGGCGGGTTGACGGGTCGTGTCAAGTTTTGTCACCCTAGGTAGGGGGACGTCAAACATGTATCAATTAGAGGCCAGCCAATGCACAGTCGGTGACGGTTTTTTTTTTATAATTTTTACGCTAAACCGCCCACCAGATCGGAGACCTTGCCACACCCACTATGCTTGCAGTACTTACGATTACTGAATGTCACAAATCTCTTTTTTATAAAATTTTATAGTAAATTAAAAAGTTATTTTTGAAAAATATCACAACAATATTGGCATGCATACATTAAAAAATGTTAAATATAAAAAGTACAAAGATAATGGGCTTTCTTAAAAGCCTCGCAATTTTTGATATTCTTCTCATACCCAAAATTGCAAAATATCTTTTTGTGCTGCACATGCACGAAAATGATGAAGTTAACATGATATATGGCTCTGCTTTTTTATTGCCTCATACACTCACTTAAAATGAGCTTCAGATATTTTTTTTTGCAGACTTCACTAAATTCACATTGAAGTTCCTGTTAAAGAACAAAATGAAGAAGCTCGTTCTAAAAAATAAACACTCATGGACTTAATTTTAAGTGAGCGTATGCAACGCTTGACGAGCAAAACAAACTTTATCAGTTTTGTGCATACAACAACAACAACAGCTACGCCTACATCCCAAATCAATTGGGGTCGGCGATATGAACCAAAAAAGAAAATCATTCTGGGTCTTCCACATGAATCCTTCTCCTCCAATCATTTCTATCTAATGCCATGTCCTCGGTGAGGTTCAAAGCATTCATATCCTTTCCTATCACCTCCATCCAAGTCTTCCTAGGCCTACCCTGACCTTTTTTAACTAATATATTTTTCCATTTCTCCATCCTTCTAACTGGAGCATCATTAGGCCTTCACTGAATATGTCCAAACCACCGTAAACGATTCTCTCTCATCTTATTTTCAATGGGTGCAACGCCTACCTTCTTACGTATCTCCTCGTTCTAAATCTTATCTTTTATTGTATTTTCACACATCCATCTCAGCATACGCATCTCAGCTACACTCATTTTTTGAATATGATGTCTCTTGGCAGCCCAACATTCCGTAACATATAGTAAAGCGGGCCTAATAGTCGTCCTATAAAACTTTCTCTTCAACCGCAATGGCATTCTATGATCGCACAACACTCCAGTTGCACTTTTCCATTTCATCCACCCAACCTTTATCCTATGATTTACATCTCCATCAATTTCTTCATACTTTTGAATGATAAATCCCAAATATTTTAAACAATCATCCACCGGCATTTCTTGCTCACCAAGCATCACTACACTCTCATCACTACTTCGTTGCTTACTAAACCGACATTCCATGTATTCTGTCTTACTCTTAACTTAAAACCTCTTGCTTCCAATGTCTGTCTCCATAATTCTAAATTAGCATTAACCCCAGCTCTAGACTCATCAATCAAAACAATATCATCAGCAAACGACATACACCACAACACATTTTCTTGAATTGATCTCGTAAGCTCATCCATCACTATAGCAAATAGGAAAGGGCTTAAAGCATATCCTTGATGTAACCCAACCGTTATAAGAAAATTGGTTGTCACCCCTCCACAAGTGCGGACATTGGTTACTACCCCTTCATACATATCTTTAATTATACTAATGTACTTGAGAGAAACACCTTTTTTCATCATTGTCCACCAGAGAACGTCCCTAGGTACTCTATCGTATGCCTTCTCCAAATCAATAAAAGCCATATGCAAATCTTTGTTCCTCTCTCTATTTCTCTCAATAAGTTGTCTAAAAAGATGTATAGCTTCCATAGTTGATCTTTCAAGCATAAAACCAAATTGATTCTCCGATATCATGACAATCTTCCTTAACCTAGACTCAATCACCCTCTTCCAAAGTTTCATAGTATGACTCATGAGTTTTACACCACTATAGTTTGTGCAATCTTGTATATCACCCTTATTCTTATATAGAGGCACCAAAGTACTTTTTCTTCGCTCATTAGGCATCTTATTTGTCCGCCAAATCTTATTAAAAAGATTTGTCAACCATTCTAAACCTTTCTCTCCCAAGCATTTCCAAGCCTCGATAGGTATACCGTCTGGGCCAACTGCCCTTCTTGATTTCATTTTCTTCAAAGCCTCTGCAATTTCTTTCTTTTGAATATTGCGCATGAAGTCACGATTCATCTCATGAAAAAGAATGGAGAAGTCTCCAAGATCTTGAGCATGACTTTCATTAAATAGCTTATCAAGATCATTTTTTCATTGATCCTTAATCTCCTCATCTTTGACTAAAACCCTTTGCGTTTCATCTTTGATACATCTAACCATACCCAGATCCCTCGATTTTCTATCTCTCATCTTTGCAAGACTATAAATATCCTTCTCGCCCTTTTTGGTATCCAACTTGTCATAAACCTCCTTATATACCTTATCCCTCGCGTTCCGAACTACTTTTTTAGCTTTCTTCTTTGCTATCATATACTTCTCCAAATTCTCATTATCACGACTCTTACTTAAATTTCTATAACTCTCTCTTTTAACATTAATAGCTAATTTGACATCCTCGTTCCACCACGATGTATCCTTACCTAGTGGTGCACCACCTTTAGACTCACCCAATACCTCCTTAGCCACCTTTCTCATGCCACCCGATATCTTATTCCACGTTGATTCTTAATCCTTGTCGAGACACCAATCAACGTCCTTAACTACTTGCTCTACAAACATTCCTTGTTTAGGTCCTTTCAGTGTCCACCACTTAATTCTAGATCTATCCTATGTCTATCCCTTTTGCGGTATTGTCTAATTCTAAGATCTAAAATTAAGACTCTATGTTGTGTAGCTATACTTTCTCTCGGTATAACCTTACAATCGATGCAACAACCCCTATCTCTCTTTCTAAGTAGGAAAAAATCTATCTGACTCGTATTAACCCCACTTTTAAATGTTACTAGGTGAGACTCCCTTTTCCTAAACCAAGTGTTGGTTAAGATCATATTATAGGACAAACCAAAATCTAAAATCCTTTCTCCACTTTCGTTTCTTTCTCCTATACCATAACCTCCATGGATACTATCAAATCCATCCCTACTAATGCCTACATGCCCATTAAGGTCACTGCCGATGAAAGGCCTTTCTTCATAAGATATCCCTTGTACTACTCCATTTAAATCTTTCCAAAACTGACGCTTAATGAAATCATCTAAACCTACTTGAGGTGCATAAACACTAATAATATTAATAATATCCGTACCTAATACTAATTTAATAAGTAAAATCCCATCACCCTTCCTACGGGCCTCAACTACATTATCTATAAACTCACGACTCATAACAATCCCTACTCCATTCCTATTCCTATTTATTCCTGTATACCAAATCTTATATCCCCAAGGTTCTATCACTTTTGCTTTCTCAATATCTGTTTTGTGCATGCAAAGGGTAAAAAAGATATTTCAATGTTGACTATTTGTGATATTGGACATGAAAAAAAATGTAAAAAAATTATAGTTTTTTTTGAAAAATATGTTAAATTACCTGAACAGTATGATCATTTTCTGAAAAATAAAAAGAGTTACTTTTACTAGCATAATAAAAACAATTTATTTTCAAATGTTTATTAATAATATATTGACTTTAAAAAAGATTATATTTTGAATATCATAAGTGTTTGTTATATAGTCTGCCTGTATTACTTATAGCACTTGTATACATACGGAAGACAATATGGACTTGCCCCTCTAACAGTGGATTTGGATAACGCATCAGATCCAAAATATTCTTTACGGATCATCTTTAGTTTCTGCCTTAATAGGCCCACAACCTTTTTTAGAGAACAATCAAGAGCGTTCAGAATTGACGGTCCAGAGCACAACAATCCATTCATGGTTGATTGGATGCCGTTCATCACTTGGATGAACCGCATCCGAACCCTGACCTGGCTCTCATTGAATTGGGCCGGGATGGGTGGTGCATCTTTCGACCCGATAGTCTAGGGAGAAATATGTCATTCAAGAAAAGAGGGGGACTGGGACGTGAAATCCGTCGCTCGGGGGTGAGCGAGCGGATAGGCATGGCCTTTCGCAAACGACACAATTGTACTTAATTGGGCAATAAAAAATGTAAGTCCAGCTTATTTTATTAAAGAGAAAGGTCCGGTAGGCCCCTATGAAACTAGCGAATGGCCTGCATGTCCGCGATTTTGGTGGTGGGTTTTCGTTTTCCGTCCCCGCTGTCTTCCTCGTTTTGAATTCAAAATCGTCCAAAAGAACTGAAATCACGCAAGACATCGTGGAGGCCATATCAGCGAGTGAGACCTGCATAAATTTACTCAGATGCCCTTTTTAGTTGGATCATGGACCCCAATGAAGGGAATGGCCAATTTTGGAGCGATCATAGAGAAAGAATCAGGTCCAAGGTGCCATTCATTTTTTTTTTAAAGGCAAGCTCGGATTAGGCAGACCCCTACCAGTTATACAATAATACCATTGGGTTTTGAACCTGCAACGTCTCAACACAATGTGGTGACGTTCAATAGCTGCTCCTACCAGACAAGCGGAGCCCCCGTTGGTACCAAGGTGCCGTTCGTGCTCAAGATGAAGCACCGCAAAAATCCTCTCAATGAGTGCCCTTCGGGTGGGTGGAGCCCACAAGCCTTCACACTACAGTTCATTCTATAGATGGACGGTATTTATGGCTGCAAAATGGACCCACCATTTGTCCTCAAATGTGAACATCTTAGCAAGGAACAACAGCGAAGGTTCTTTGGATAGTTTTCACTTGATAGGCACATTTGAAAGTGAGAAAATAATAGGAAAATTAAAGAAAGAAGGAAAAAATTATAACTTTGCTAACAGAATTTTTTTGAAAGGAAAGTTTTCTCAAAAAAATGTGACTTTTTATATGAAAAATTCTTCCATTTAAAGGGGTGTAAAAGTTTTTCCTATTAATTTTGTTTTTGCATTAAGAGCACATTTGAAAGAACTAAAAACTCTCGTAAGAAAAGAAAGGTTTGCCTATGAGAGCTCTTTATATGAGAAGTTTTTTCTAAAAAAAGTTTTTTTTGCTTGTTTGTCTAACATGAGAAAAACAAAGTGAGAAAATGTAAAAAAAAGTGAGAGAGGAGGAGAAGGGTGGTGATTGTGAGATGGTTGGTGGGGAGTGTAAAAATAAATTCTCTTGGTAGGAAACATTCATTCACCCCATGAAAGAATGTTTTTGATCAAAAATGACACTTTTTAAAAAACTTTTTCAGCTAAAAAAGTCTCTCTTGTTTTGAAAACAACAACAACAACAACAACTACGCCTTCATCCCAAAACAATTGGGGTCAGCGATATGAACCAAAAAAGAAATTCATTTTGGGTCTTCCACATGAATCCTTTTCCTCCAATCATTTCTATCCAACGCCATGTCCTCGGTGAGGTTCAAAGCATTCATATCCTTTCCTATCATCTCCATCCAAGTCTTCCTAGGCCTACCCCGACCTCTTTTAACTAATATATTTTCCCATTTCTCCAACCTTCTAACTGGAGCATCATTAGGCCTTCGCCGAATATGTCCAAACCACCGTAAACGATTCTCTCGCATCTTATTTTCAAAGGGTGCAACACCTACCTTCTTACGTATCTCTTCGTTCCGAATCTTATCTTTTATTGTATTTTCACACATCCATCTAAGCATCCGCATCTCAGCTACACTCATTTTTTGAATATGATGTCTCTTGGCAGCCCAACATTCCGTACCATATAGTAAAGCGGGTCTAATAGTCGTCCTATAAAACTTTCCCTTTAACCGCAATGGCATTCTACGATCGCACAGCACTCCAGTAACACTTTTCCATTTCATCCACCCAACCTTTATCCTATGATTTACATCTCCATCAATTTCTCCATACTCTCTTGTTTTGAAGGGTTACAAAATTTGTAAGGATTTTTCATTTTGCATCACTTTTTTTTTTTACATCTTTCTTGCTTCCAAGTGCCATGAGACAATCATTCACCACAACACATCTCATTCTATGGGCTACCACAATAAGAGCTTCCCAGATAGTCATCTTCCTCCCACCACCATCATTTTCAAGTCTTTCTCTCTCTCAAAGGAGGCTGATGTCTCTTTCGCTTTTAGTCATCCTCCCCCACCCACCACCATTTTCAGCTCTCTATCTTTGGTATGGTCGAACCCTCTCTGTTGGAGAGGAGGCTGATCTCTCCCTCATTTTCTTATATTTTCCACTTTGCTTTTCTCACGCTACACAAACAAGTGAAAAAATTGAAAATGTTTATATCATATCAAAACTTTTAGTTGGCAAAATTTTATTGTCCAATGAAAAATTTTTCTTGCATAATTTCAAACATGCCTTTATTTAGGATCTAGCCCCGGTAAGAGCACCCGCTTTGTTTAGGGGGTAAGGGAATAAAGCGCCAGCAGTTATCCTTGCATCATGAGTTAAAACTCTGGAAGGGGCATCCATGTGGCCCTGGCTCAACAAGCAGGCTTCTCGAGGGCACGAAGAGCGGAGCAGATCCATTGATCGAACCCTTAACACAGGAAATCACTGCACACATTAGCAAAATTTTTGCTTTGTGGTTTACATATAAAATTACTGTTCAATTTGCAATTTTTTGTGTTTGTGTTTGTGTTGTGGTTGCAGGCATTAAATATTTTTTGTACCTAACAACGCCATGAAGATGAAGAGGGGGAAAGCAGCCTCCGGATTTTATGCTGCCAACGGGGTGTTATATTGCTCGGCCTCTGTCACATGGATTCTTCAACTTGTCCTCGTGTCGTCGTGTTCCTTTGTATACTACTTTTAATAAAAAAATTATACAAAAATGACTTATCTCGTGTCCTTATGACATAAAGCTTGCTAAACTTCTCTTTCTCTCTCTTTATATATATATATATATAGAGAGAGAGAGAGAGAGAGAGAGAGAGAGCAATCCATAGCTGCGCAATTCATAGTGGACGCTCTGTTTTTTTTTTAGCAAAAAAATGCTAAAACAATGTCAAAATTGCACAAAAAGAGCCTTTAGTAGTGGTTCTGGCTAAAACATCCTTTTAAAAAAAGCGTCGGGCGCATTCTCATGAGGCGTTAGCGACGGTTTCGACTGCTGCTAAAGCCTAAAAAATGCTCAAAAACACATTTTCTGGGCCGTTTCAGTGTGATGGCCGTCCATCACACGCGATGATGGACGGCCACGTCGTTACTTCATAACTGCACAGCTAAGGGTTGTTCAGCTATATATATATATATATATATATATATATATATATATATATATAGAGAGAGAGAGAGAGAGAGAGAGAGAGAGAGAGTAGGTTAGACGCTAGGAAAACGTGAGAAAATAAAAAGCATGAAGAAACTGATCAATTTCATGATTTATCATCTTACCTGGAATCGCGTTCTGTTCTTGCTTGGCAGTCAGAGATATTGGATACATGTGCATATGGTCATGGCTCACATTTCCTGTATTTTAGCTAACAGCATACCACCACAAAGTCATAGGACTAGGGCTTGGCTCCACTCGTATAAGTTCGTCAGATAATAAAAAATATAATTTAGATAATATTTTACACATATTTTATGTCTTTTTTATAATCTTATTTATTTCAATTATAAAACAATGTATTTTTTTTGATAAACAAGCTCACTCAAACTTGGGCTCACTCGGCTTGGCTCACCACAAAAATGAGTCAAGCTTGAAGACATCAAGCTTGGCTGGTAGGGATGGCAGTTGATCAGGGGAAAACGGCCCCCCTGGCCCACCTCACTTCATTCGGAGTGCGGATGGAAGACATAAAACGGAGATGATGGTTAAAATCAAAATCCATGCCGGAATAGACTTATGATTTCCTTCGCCTTGCCCCAGCACTAGGGATGGCAGTGGGGGCAGGGGACAAGGTCTCCACCCCCCGCCCTGCCTCAAGATTTTATCCTCCACCCCCGGCGGGGAATGAATTTTATCCTCCATCCCTGCCTTCATCCCCGTTTCATGTCCTCCATCCCCGGTTCAAACGGGGATGAGGCAGGGTGGGGCTGGGCAGGAAAAAGTGCACGTCCATCCCCGCTTCCACCCCCGGACGGGGATGGATTTTAACCTTCGTCCCTGCCTCCATCCCTGTTTCATACCCTTCATCCCCGGTCCAGACGGGGCGGGGCGGGGATCGTGGCGGGGCAGGGAAAAGTGCACGTCCATCCTCGCCTCCACCCCCGGACAGGGATGGATTTTAACCTTTGTCCCCGCCTCCATCCCCGGTCCAGACGGGGCGAGGCGGGGTCCCGCTTTCCCCCGCTCCACTACCATCCCTAACTAGCACACCCCCATCTCCGTTAGTAAAATAACTAAAATACCTATAAAGATGACAATGGATCGAGGAGAAACGGGGCTCTACCCCACCTCGCCTAGTTTGGACTGGGGACATGGAATGGGAATGGATGCAGGGATTAAGGTTAAAATCAAAGCCTGTGCGGCATGAAGTAGAAATTGAGGGCAAAATTTTTGAGACGGGATGGGAGTAGGGATGGCAGTGGACCGGGGGAAAGCGGGGCCCCACCCCACCTCGCTCCGTTTGGACCGGGGATGAAGGGCATGAAACAGGGATGGAGGGGGGGACGAAGGTTAAAATCCATCCCTGTTCGGGGGTGGACGTGCACTTTTCCCCACCCCGACCACTTTTCCCAGCAATATCCCCGCCCCATCCCAGTTTGAACCGGGGATGGAGGACTTGAAACAGGGATGAAGGCAGGGGTGGAGGATAAAATCCATCCCCGCCGGGGGTGGAGGATAAAATCTCGAGGCAGGGCGGGGGTGGAGACCTTGTCCCCCGCCCCGCCCCCACTGCCATCCCTAGATGGGAGTGGAGACCTTGTCGTGAGCGGAGTTGGCTAGTTAAGCTCATTTATCAGCCCCTTGATAGAACTATTTTGAGGAAATGGATCCAAACATGAACAGTTTAATTAATCATTGATTTGGGAGGATGTGGTTATTTTTTACTACAATTCATTTTTTTTTCTCCCTCTCTTGTTGAATGATGAGAGAACCTAGGCCAAGGATTCAACAATTTTGGGTTACCAAACAGTGAGTGGTAGGGCTAACCATAGTGATTGAAAACGACATTGGTTTGAAAGTAAGCACCGTAATATTCATCAATCAACTCCAAATCTGTTGGCAATCTCCACATTAAAATAATTATAAAACAATATTAAAAATTATTAAGTATCAATTATAACGTGACAGGTGTTAAAACCATTAAAGCAATCTTAAAAAAATTATTTTTTGGTATATTTTTATATTTATTAAAAAATAGCTGATTCAGGCTGGCATCATATGGAATTTCTGCCGATACGATGCGTATCGGCCGCACTGCTTTTAACAACATTGAAAATATGGCAAACCTGGCGAATCGGATCCATTTGCAATCCATGGGCCAGTTTGCATGCCACCGAAAAGGGGGAGGAGGGGTTCTTGGGAATGGTGCAAAACCCCACACCTTTTCCGTGTAGCCCAAACATGATACCCACTTTTCACAAGGAAAGCAGGGCCAAAATCAACACAAACCCACCCTTTACCGTGGTAACGGTTCCCGTCCTGGGGGTCCGATTCATTTACGGCAGAAGGATACTCCATGGCCATGCGGATTGTGATGCGGAGCGTCAAACTATGGGTTAGCCATTGAACCCACTCGGACCACGCCACGACCAGTCAAGTTTTTAAAGACAATAAAAAGCAGAAAGATTGATATATGTCACAAATATCACCGGTATTTAAAATGCTGTGATTTTAACGTGATATTTTCAGAATTTGACATGATACAAATAGAAAATCAATATTATTCTTTTTTTTTTCTTTCAGAAAAAACATAGTTTTCAAAAAATCTGGAAATGTTAACGAGAACGAGATTCGTGAGATTGGAATCGATGCTTGCTTCATGCTGAGGGTAATACCGTAATTACCTCCCTCCCGAAAGAAGGTAAGGCGTATCAGTCATTTCCATAAAGAAGATAGACAATTTCGAGAAAGCTCGTGACGGTCGCCGTCAGTAACGCTGTTCTTCGTCTTAACGTCGTAACCCTAGAGAGAGAAAAAAGAGAGAGTGGGGGGTCTCGTTCACAGGCGAAGGCTTCTCTTCAAAACCCAAAAGAAAGGGCCGCAGCCTCTCTCTCTCTTGCCATTGGGAATTCGCTCTGGTCCTCAGATTCCCTATCCCCGTCCCTCCTCTGGGGTTTCTTTTTCCTTCTTGCTTTTAGGGTTGGGCTTCTCCTTCGTCGCCTCTCTTTCTGGTGTAAAATCCCAAAGGGTTCTTCTGCGCGTCCGGTGTCTCCTCCTTCCTTTGTTTTTTCTATAGCGGGTGGATTTTAGGTCTAAAGGCCGCTCCTTGTTCGCCTTTGAGGCGAGTTTCTACGATTTCTGTTCTGTTTGTAGACGAATCGCCAGGAAAACTCCCTACGGGCGGCCGTGCGTCGCCGGAAAGAAGCTGCCGCGAAGCTTCCGGGAAGAGGCGCGGTTTTGTGCCTAGCCCTAACATTTCTGGTCGAACCGCCCACCGGAGAAGAAGAGTCGGAGCTAGTTCAGCTCGTTTAGGGTTCGAAGGTGGGAGCTTTCCCGTGTCTTCTTACACGGCTTGATCTCGCGGAATCGGTTGTGGAGAGCCTTGGGAAGGAGTTTTTATCCTTCGCTGTGATTCTGCTTTGTTTTTTACACCGGGAAGCTTCATTTGGCTCGGATTAGAGCTTGAGGATCCGAGCTTTTTCTCGGACGTTCTTCCCGTAGCCGGTTTCTAAGATTTGGAGGAGGTGTGGATTGACGCCTGCGGCGGAAGTCGGCTGGAGTTCCGCGTTTCTTCCCTTTGTGGTTCTTCGTTGAGTTGTTGCTCTGTTTCTGGGACGAATCCTCCGCCGGCGAGCTGGGTTTGGCCCAGATCAGGGTTTAAAGATTGGGGAAATTTTGCCTTCGCCTTCTGTGCTTGTTGGACTTGTCTGTAGCTTGTTTCTGAGGTTGCAGACTGTTTGGAGTCCATGCGATGGCGAAGGTGTTCGTGGATTGGGAGGAAGTTTTCGTCTCGAACGGCAAAGGGAGCCGGGTCGTCCATTACTACCTGATGGACGGGCATGGGAACTCGGATCTGGCCGTCGTCGGGAGGGAGAAGAGCCTGAGGCATATGATCTACACCGTGCAGGCCCAGTTCCTCCGCCTCGCGGTCGTCCGCGGGTTCCAGCCGTCTTCGTCGCTTAAATTTAGGTCGAAAAGAGAGGTCGTGGACTGGCTCTCCTCCCTGATCGCAGGTTCGTATGGATCTGGGCTTCTTCAACTCTTTTTTTTTTCTTTCAGATGTTAAACATGGAGAAGGGAATGATTTTTGTTCTGGTTTTCATGAGAAACATTTAGATGGATATCGTCTTGAAGATTTTTCTTGTCAAAATGCAATTTTTCATTGAGAGAATTGGTTTTGTGTCTTATGTGAAATATGGAGAAAGGGATGATTTGTTCTGGTTTTGTTGCGAACCGTTTAGATGGTATTATCTTGAAACTATTATTGTCAAACATTATTTTTTTTTTGGTGTTGGTAAACGATTTTCAGAGAACTATATCCTTTCATTTGCCTTTTTCCTGGTTTCTCCTCTTTGTCTCTAACCTGGTGGAATTCTAACACGGGAGCCCTCAGTAGGAAACAATTGCAGCGTTTGAAAAAAAATAGCTTCATTAGGATTTTTTTTTATCCTTATCCACCAAAATACGTTTTATCTTTAATTTTGATGGGTTGATCTTTTTTCTTTTTGGGTTATTTTGTCATGTCAATCTCCAAAAGAAAACTTAGCGTTCCCCCCTCCTTTTTTGTGGGCATGGTCCGGAAGTTTTCTCGCCTTGGTGCATTGGTACGGCAGTCGCTTTTGCGCTGTAGTTTTTATGTTGCTTTTGGTGAGAGTGTTAGTCGGATAACTGTGATGTTAGAGAGGACAGACTGACCAGCTTTAAAAATGTTGTTTACTAGTTTTTGTTTCTGGTAAAGTGATGTTAAAATTGCTAGTTCTAGTTGAGATGTCTCTGATTAACTTTACGAAGAACTATTTTTAGATGGAATTTTGGCTCTGTACTCTAAACTTCTTGGCGTCATTATTATATTAAATTTGCATTTTGTATTCTACCTTAACCTCAGAAGTTATTTCTTGAAATTTGGTTTTGGTTATACTGATGAAGTTTATGAGAAGTTAGATATGAAGGTTGGGTATGGTGAATGATAATTTTGGTTGATTTCTCGAATTTTTTGATTTCATTTCAAGTTTGCTCCTTTATATGTCTAATTATTGTATAAGATCTCCTCGATATCTATATTAAAGGACAGATAAATCAGTCGGTTGGTTTTGGCATAACTCAACCCCCCCCTTTTCGTGGCCTCTGCCTTTGATAATTTTTTATACTTTTTCAATGTTTGGATACTGAAGTGTGGAACATTTAGGAGTGTGCAAAATATGTTCAAAATATCTGGTTATTTGATTTTCCTTGTTTCAAAGAAATTGAACATGAAAGGGCATTTAACTATGAAAATAGTTCAAAAATTTGTTGCAAAAGTTGACATGCGATACTTAATTGATTGACATATATTAGCTGTTGCTGTTTTTGTGTCCTCTTATTCCTCTCGTTGCCCCTCTGCTCTCTCCCTCCCACCCTCGTGTGCTGATCTTATTTTTTCCTGTAACTCGAGAATCCTGAGTGCAACTACACTCGATTATTGCTTTTCGTTTTCTTCTTTGGCTGGCTATACTATGCTTTGCCGGTGCATTTACAAACTTATTTATGCATGTTGATTGCTGTGAAACTGAGCCCTGTCCACATCACTCTTTCTTCCTTGTGCCTGCATCACAGAAATCACTTGATCACTTTCTTCTGTAAGCTCATTTCCTCAAAGTTCTGTCAATTTCTTCAGGACTCTTGTTCTGTGCTATTCCATCTACACATTGGTTTTAAGATGGATTTTTTTTTTCTCATTTTTGGTTTGATGATTTTTCTGATGCATGTGGCTTCATAGGGTGGTTTATGAAGTCAGCTAAGGACTGTCTTGGCGCTGCTTGCTGTAGGAACATGAGTCAATAGGTTGGGCTGTTTTTTGGGTCTGTGTATATATGTACATGCGGAGATCACTTGGAGCACTTGATTTTGTGTGCCTTGTGCTTGCACTGATGTGTCTGTGTGCCTCAAAATAATATTTTCAAGTAGAAGGTTACCATGGGCTCAGACTTCTTGATCGGCCATTTTGACTTTATTTCATTCATTTTGTATGGTTTTGCATCTGTTTATGCTTTATTGAATTGAAGTTGGTATCTTCTTGAATGTGAATAGATATTTTGTTAATGCTATCTTTATGCTTTTCCAGATTCTGCCTCCTATCAGTCCTCTCCTGCTGTTCATTTATCTGGTGATGATGATCCTTCGGAGGACCCTTTAGTTTGGAAGGTGTGAATGAGAAACTGAAAGACCTTAATGTGTTCTGTTGTTGGAATTACTGAAAAATCGATTGGTGGTTTGATCATATTTGCCTGTTTTAATCTCTTTTGTTTGCTTCAATCCTTTTCAGAATCTTTCTTCAAGGAAATCCAGACTCCATTCCAAAGAGTTTTCATGGTTAGGTTCCTCATGGAAGTGCAGGAAAAGGCGTAAGCATTATCGAGCCTTCAATCGCAATGGAATTAAAATATCTGTAAGTTATTATCATATTGCTATATCCTCATTACATTGTCATAATTGTTTCTATTTGCATTTTTTAATTGTCAGATTTTATTCATTCTTGATTGGAATAACCGTGTGTTCTTTCTTATTTTTGGCTCTCATAGTTGCGTTTTCTCTTGAAACAGGTCCATGATTTCGTTCATGTTATGTCAGAAGAGAACCGGAGGCTTGTAGCCTATTTGGAAGACATGTATGAGGATTCTAGAGCTAACAAAATGGTTGTGGTCCGATGGTTTAACAATGCCGATGAGGTTGGTATCGTTTCGCCTCCCCCATTTAGTGACAGGGAGATTTTCTTTTCCCTTTGTCTTCAAGATCTGAGTGTTGAATGCATTGATGGACTGGCAACAATACTCAGCCCACAGCATTTTGAGAAATACTTGAATGAGGCCACAGACACACGATGTCAACCATTGTTGTGCCACAGGCTGGTTGATGGTCCCGACATCAAACCGTTTGACATTACACAGCTGCAGGGTTATTGGAATCAAAAGGTCCTCAGACACATGTATTCATCTCCTGCTAGAAGCTTTCTGAAGCCTTTGTCCCCCAGTCATTTTAATCAGGGACAAGAGGATGCTGCTAACACTAACCAAACCAAAACCAAAACCAAAACCAAAACCAAAACCAAGGATGGGATTCCTCCTAGATGGAAAAGTGATGTCCCTAACCTGCATCACAAGGTGAATGTCAGGGAAACAGCTCCGGAGATTGAAAACCTTTTCAGGTTTGCCATCACCAACAGAGCTGAAAGGTGTGTTCCTCCTTATGGCGGGTCTGCTGTCTCTTTATCGAAGAAAATCACAGACAAGCAGAAGCCTCAGCAGCAGTTGTCTGCAGGTTGCCAGATCGAAGTGCTTTCACAGGATAGTGGCATTAGGGGATGTTGGTTTAGAGCTGTTATCCTCAAGAGGCACAGAGATAAGGTGAAAGTTCAATATCAGGACCTCCTGGATCCGGATGAAACTGGAAATTTAGAGGTGAGTTATTAATTTTCTACAATCCTTGATAGTGATCGTCTTATCCGTTCCTCTATGGTCTGATCTTTTTTCATTTTCTTTTGTCCTGGTGTAGGAATGGATTCTGCTGTCACGGGTGGCATCGGTGGATGACCTTGGTGTCCGAATCTGTGGTAGGACTACAGTGAGACCCTGTCCCCCGACCAAATGCAGGCTCACCAAGAGATTCGATGTGGGAACCATAGTCGATGCCCAATGGCATGATGGATGGTGGGAAGGAATAGTGGTGTTCAGGGAGTCTGATGACAAACTACGCGTTTACTTTCCTGGTATAAATTTGTTTGCATGTTTTATCTTTGCTTTTTCTTCCCCCCTTCTTGGTTCTTTACTTTTTCTCTGGATGTTCTCATAACCCAAATCATCTTGAATACTGCAGGTGAACGGAAGACGTCAGTTTTTGAAACAAGCAGTCTTAGACACTCGCAGGAATGGTACTGTATGAAATGGAGTTTTATCAAGGAAAGACCAGAAGTTGCGCGTTCCATAAACTCCAAGCAAGAAGGCCATAGCACAGAGAAACCAGAAGCCACCAGTCTTGAGGAACGAGGTTTAAATCAGGCTATGCCCCTCAGTAAACCGCATAAAGAAGCCTCTGCACCATCTGATGACGCTGCTGCCACCGCCGTTTGCAAGAGCATAAAACCAAGTGTAGGCCTGTCCTCCGAGACTGAGATCAGGAGCAGTCCGAGTTCAGAGCCTCTGGTGGTTGAGAGGAAGCGTGAGAGGGAAGAACAAGAAGAATGGCCGGTGAACCTGGAGAAGGACAATCTGCTCGGACACCTGAAGTGGAACCCGTTGAAGAAGCGGCGGCGAGGTAGCTCCTCCCTTACAGGAGGAAGAGGTCCTAGGAGGCACAGCGAAGGCAGCAGCAGCAGCAGTAGGGAGGAAGAAGACGGGGATGCGTCTGCCAGCAGGAACTTCTTGATTCCCGGCGACATGAAAGTGGATGTAGAGAACTGCAAGTATAAGAGGACTCCTCTTGTCATTGCCAACATGCCTCCGCTTTTAAGCTTGGTACTGTCTAGGTGATGGATGAAATGTATCATGCTGTACTTGTATGTAATGGCTACCACCTAGGGGCTTCGGTGATTTAGTTGGGTAGCCCCTGTTTTTTTTTTTTAATGAGTCGAGAGAGGTTTCACATGGAAGCTGTTTTGTTGGCGGCTACTACACTGCTGTCTTCTCGTTTAGTTTCAATTTTGGTTGCGGGTGCACTTTTTTGGTAAAAAATGGGGGTGCATGTGCATCCCCGTTCAGTCTGTCAGCCATTTGAGCAGGACAGACGGGTCCACGTCTCCTGTACCATTTATTACCAAACAGTGGACAGGGGCGTGCTCCGTCATTGATTGCTATTATCAAACGGTTCAGGTCGTCAGCCCACATGGGGACGCTCTTCATGACGATGTCCATGCTTTGTCTGTCTACTGTGGTTAAAGGTCAGAATATCGTTGAGGTTTATTGAGTGTTCTTTGGCTCTGACTTTTTTGGGTCATGGGTGTTTTTCTTTTTAGCCTTTTGATCTCGGTTCCGGTCGAATCCGCTATTCTGGCTCTTTGAGTGTTTGATCAGCAATTCTTTCTTGGATCGTATCATTAATCGTTTTCTTTTGCCTGCCGTACTTCCTGGCAATGTAAAACTCCGTGGGCTTGCCCCCATTGGCTTCAAGGAGCATATTATTAATCGTTTAGATACTAAAAATTCAAACTTTCAAATGCGTTTTGCAGATGAAGGCCAAAAAAATGAGATTTGGAGCACTAAAGTAGGGTTTCATTTCTTTGACTCGCCTAATAATTTATGTAAAAGCTGCTTGGAAGAAACAAAACAAAGACAGTACAGTACACAGCGAGAGAATATTTTTAGGGGCGAGTGCGATGTGGGATCTTGTGGTCTAACAAGGCGGCACGTCACTACCACTTATCGACACACGCACGGGCCCACGTTTTTTTTTTTAACACGAAGAAATCGCTCCGCCCACGTTACAAACAAGAAACCAAAAAAGACGGAAGGGAAATGAAACGCATATATATGCGCACACTTCGCAAGCAGCTATTTCTAAGCTTTAGGTCTCAAATGGTGGACACCATTTTCATGATTCGTGAGTCTTTGAGTTGAATCAATGCTCAACGTTGCAAGCAGGGTGTCAGCTTTGACTTGAATTCCTGCACTCAGAACGTTGTAGATGCTTGACTTTTGTTTGGTTCATAAAGATTAGATCTTTTTTCAAGTGCCTGCAACCTCCCATGTTCATCTGCATTTAGCTCTGTTTTGGTATCCGCTGAAAGAATATCAGGGGCATGTATGGTGTGCGATTCAACAGAAATGAGAGCAACTCCCAACATAGGCTAGGCATTTTGAGGCATGAGTGTAGCTAGTTCACTTCCTTTATTAGATTCATTTGATATTCATTTTGTTTTAGTTTCAAAATTTTATTATTTTTGAATTATTAGAATAGATATTGAATTCTTATGCTTAATTCATATCTTAATTAAGATAAGGTTTATCGTTTTAAGAGTTTATCAATTTAGGTAGTTTACTTGAATTAGGATTAGCGAGTCCTCCTCTATAAAAGGTTGAGAGTTTTCTTGTTTCAGTTATTTTATTTTCTCTGCTTTTTGGTTATTTTTTATATTTTTCTGTTTTTTCTCAATTTTCGTGCATAGAAGTAGAGCATAACACAATGTTTTCTCGTGAATCAAACCCCTCAATTTACATCACATTCCCAAGCATGTTTTCTATGGCAAGACCTACCCTTGTTTGGCGTTAAGAGGTCATGCCGACTTGAGAGGCAGATCAGGCCAGATTTGTTTACAATGATCCATTGATTAAGCCTCTGTGAATCACTTACAGCTTTCGTGCTTCCTGTGGACACGCTTTTTGTTTTCTTAGTTTCGCTAAATGAGAAGCTATATGTTTTCACCTATCCACAAGGGCTCCACACACTGGACTAGGCGATTCGGCTTAAGGCCTTTATGTTAAGATTTCGATACAAGGAGTGTGTTTCCTTGTCTTAGCTGCTCACTCATGGACTATGGGGGCAGTTAAAGAGTTTTAACTGCTTCGGAGTGGGCTATACGCGTCAATCTTTCTTGAGCCCCACTACCTGAACCATAGTTACCAGAAAGCGATGTGCGATGTGCGAAGTGAAAGTGTGTTAAAAAGTAGTATGAAGCGGGAAGCGGGAAGCGGGATTGGTTTTGAAAGAGATTGTAGAAGTGAAAAAGGAAACATGGAAAAATGAGTAGAAAGCAAGGGGAAAATGGAAAAATAAATAATAACATGAAAACCCTGTTCCTATCTTCAGATCAATTATGGAGTTGTATAGATCAACTTGCCACGAAAAACCATGAAATTTGTTTTTTTCTTTTCTTTTTTGAATCTTAGATTGGTTTATTTAAATATTTTAAATAATTAAAAGTCTGCAATATTATACCGTGCACGCATGATGATTCCAAATGATCTTGGTATGCTTAAATTAGAGAGGGTGAGAGCTTAAGTCCATTTCTTGAAAATGTTGAAAGTTAATAGTCCAATTTGAGAGGGACACTTTGCCTATTCCTTAAGGAATATTTTGGGCTTCTTAAAGAAGTGTGGTCTTTTCTTGATTTGTTGAAAGATCTCGTTTGTATTGAATTGATAAAACCAAGAGAATTTTGACTCGTTGCTAATTTCAAAAAGTTTAATTTTCCTGTTTGTTCTTCTTTACTAAGATTAATGACCAATATTTGTTGATTATGAAATCTGAATTTGAAAAAAAAACCCAGTAGATCCAGATCCAAATCATGTCAGTTGAGGTATGGTTGAATTCGGATAGGAAGCATATGTGGTAATACTGGATTCAATGGGAAAAAATAAAAGTAACTCTTTGCATGTATAGTACGCAATTAGACCAGATTTTAATCTGTATTGGATCCAAACTAAAACGCTGATTCAAATTCAATCTGAATGCACATTTGGATCTTACTATAAGAGTCCAGATCAAATAACCGATCGGTTTAACACACCTTGATACAATGATGTATACTTGGTGCCAGCGTTGTGTGGCATTGGATTCGGGCCCACAAAAAAAACTGGATTCGGATAAATGAAGGCCACTGGTTAGGAAGAGAGAATCAGACAATGGGCTGGCCATCGCGACATTTTGAAAATATCGTGATTCTATTATGATATATTTGACAAACAAAATAATCTTGATAAGAATTTGATACTGTAAAATATTACCTTTTATATAATATTATTTTTGCGTTTTCATACAAAAATTTCATCCTTTTTAAAATTCTATATACCGAGAATTTTCTGATATTTTTTTTATATTTTAATTTATCTTGAGATTTTCCCTTGCCAGAGATTGGATAAAGCTGCTGTACCCACATGTTCTCTGTTCCAGAGTTGGCCTTGTGTCTTTCCTGGACTTTGTAGAGCCAACGTGGTCAGGTTCCATTGTTCTGTTCAATGTTGTCGTTATCGGTATCGGCCCTGAATCTTTTGGCCAACGATTCAGTTGAATCGGACGATACTGATTCTCAAGTGAATCGTTCTGAATCGGCTAAAAAAAAGCTATTAAAAAATATTTCGTGTCAATTAGGACGTGACACGTGTTAAAACCATTAAAAAAAATTCTAAAATTTTATTAAAATAGCCGATTCAAGTAGTATCATATGGATTTTTTATCGATAGGTATCAGCCAATTCAGGCAGTGACTTGGCCAAGTTTTTTATTTTTATTTTCAATTTTAAAATGAAAAAAACCACCCTCAGAATCAGAGACCTAATCACACGCTGGACTCTTGTCTGTCATATCTATGGACGCTGTCCCCATGGTGCACCCCTCACTCCCATGGAGGAGCCATGGCCTTACTGGAAGGGAGCGCCCCACATTGGGGTTCGAACTCAAGATAGGGGGATATCTCCCTATCAACGAGCCTAAGACCATGTGGGCAACCCTTGAGGTCGTAGCTGAGCACCCAATTTTTGCTATGAAAGTACATGAATATCTGGCTCCAAGGATCACAAGTACTCGGTGCAACCACTGGATGCCAAGGATCCATTTATTGGCTAGATGAGTCGCTGAATGGATGCGTGGCATCCGTTTGGTCCTTCGGACTAGGGGTGGCAAAATCTGGCTAGACCTGCCAACCTGCTTCTTAGCTGGGTTAGGGTTTGGCTTAAACGGGTTCGTGTCGTAAACGGGTTGACCTGCCTAACCCGTTTATTAAATGGGTCAAACGGGTTGACCCATTTAATAAACGGGTTAGGCGGGCAGGTCAACCCGCAACCTGTTTATATATATTAACTTATCTAACTCTAACTCCTAACTTTACACTTTAGTCACCCACCTAACTCCTTCCTACCCAGCCGCAGTCAAGAACCCGAGACCTCTCATCTCCACCTCGTTGCCATCACCGCACAGGCACACCACCACCCTTTTTGTGTTTTTAATTGTGTTATTCAGGTTACTCGGGTCGATTATAGTGTCTATGTTATCGGGTCGACCCGTTTAATAAATGGGTCGCCGTGTCGTGTCGACCCGACCTGTTTATTAAACGGGTTAACCGTGTCGTGTCGGGTTACCTGTTTAATAAATGGGTCATGTTCGTGTTTGCCACATCCGACCCGATGGGTCATGTTCATGTTGAGGTATTCTGACCCACCAACCCGTTAACCCGATTGCCACCCCTAATTTGGACCAACCAAGGGAGTCATGTAGTGGCTGCCTTTATAAAAAAAAAGAAAAAGAGGAGGTGCCCAATATTAAAGTTTAAAAGTAAAACAAGGTTTATATAAAATTATATGGTAACTTCGTGATATATGTGCGCGATGTTATGAAGTTCACACAAACTTTATCTTAAATGTGAGTATTAACCATGATGCACTTACCATACACTTGTCAAGCAATACGGTGAAGCTACCAAACGTGGCGATGATAATCACGCTGAACAGATTACCTTATGATGTCTGTGCTGTTGCCAATAATGCTAAACTGCGTGACGTGCGGATAAAGCGTATTGCTGATATATCATATAGCTAAAATAATATCCGAGAAAGATCCTTTTGTAAAGGCAAGTTGTGATGTATATAAAGGACTGAATATTGGGAAAAGAAATCAAGTTGATTTCCCCGTGGAAGTAAGTATTTCTAGCCTCTCCTTTTGCTTTCGTTTTAGCGAGGATTAAAAAAGTCATGCTAAAATTGGGTATTTACGATTTTGGGCATGAAGAAAATAGCAAAAATTACAAATCATTTCCAGAAAACAGGTCATGTTTTCCGTACAATACGTTCATTTTCGGTATTAAAAAGGGAAAAACTCAGTGTGCCAAGAACACAGAACCATGCCTTGTGGAGGTCACCGCTGTTATTATTACCAGTATTTAAATATATCATTCTACCTTTTCAGCTTAATTCTTGAAACGCTCTTATTCTGTTTGGCAGATATGAAAACTTTTCCCAGAATACATCAAATTCCTTTTGGATCAAGTTACATCGTCGTTGGCTAATGGGATATCATGGATGCCACGGATATTTTGAGTTTGCCAAGTGATGAAACCCTGATAACATTGCAATAAATTCAACATATTACTGTTTTTCAATACAACTCTTTTTATTGTGACATTAATGATTTATTTATTTTTCTTATGATGAAGGAAAATCTCACTAAGGGATGGGCCCACCTCCCTGCAAGGCAAAACTCCAAGTTGAGTTTAATTTTATTTTTTATTGAGTTCTTAAAAGGTTTTTGTTTTCTATTTTCTATTTTCTATTTTCTACAAACAATTTTAAATATGCTTAGATTTTCTAACATTTTCTTAATTTTTTAACTTTATGACATGATTTTCTCTTGCCAAGAAAAACCCAATGCTGAGATTAGTGATTATGAGGCAAAACCAGCTCTGACAAAAATGAATCTCTATTTTACATAAAATCGGATCTGCCTTTTGTATGGATCAAACTGGGATCCAGACCTGAGTTAGAGAAAGCCAGACCAAAAAACCAACCAATTAGCTAATCAATGCTTGTGGGGGGCTAACCAACCCCCAAAACTAATCCTTTCCGCGCCCACATCCAAGTGAAAATGTATACCAATCTTAGCCGTTGATTGGATGGTTAGAATTGAATGTAGGCCATATATATATATCCAGCCCAAACCAGACAGCTTCAATGATTTAATTAATGAGCTCTGGTCGTCGATGCCCATGCTGGTCCTTGTCTAGAACAACAAGGTAGCAATGCAATCAATCTGTTAGGGAAGTTCTATATTATCACCAATATCCTTGTCTGGATCTATGTCGCAAATATCACCCATTTTTTTTTAAATTTATCGCAATATTTTCATTATTATGCTGAAAATAACGTGATATTTGTACATTGATGCTTTCAATATGGTTTTAACTAGGGGTGTCAACGGGTGGGGTTTGGTTCAGACCCAGGTAGAACTAGACTTGGACCCAATTTTTGAATATGGTATTGGGTCCAGATCCAGGTCTAATCGGGTCTGCTATAAGAGAAACCATACCCGGACCCGATAAGAACTACATTTACCAGACCCGGACCATATCCTGTAAAATATTAATTTTTATCATTTTTACATTGAAAAATTGCTTAATTGGAACTTGGGTTGGACCCAGATCTGGTATAAAATTTTGCAAACTATACCCGGATCCATGTATTAATTGAACCTTCAGGTCTGGATCTAACCGAGTCTTCTTATTTGTCGCAATACCCAGACCATATACGGTTTGGTCCGGGTAAACCAGACCCATTGACTGCTCCCAACATAAGTAAAAAAAAATTTAAGAACTCTCTCCCTCAAGGAAAATGAAATATCTTGTTTATGTCCCCCCCCCCCCACCCCGCCCCGCCAATAAAAGTTTCTGGGTCTGTCCCACAGGTCAAATTTGATCAAACCAACTTGCGACAATCAGATCGCAGAGATGGTATGGCGAAAGGATATGACTTTAGACCAAACGGGGCTCCACTTGTCTGGTAGAAGCAGCTAGTGCACGTCACCTTGTGTTGGGACGTTGCAAGTTCGAATCCCAATGATATTATCGTTGTATAACTGGTAGGGGTCTGCCTAACCCAGCTTGCCTATTAAAAAAAAAGGATATGACTTTAAGGATGAGTGGATCCTGATTGCTTTCTGGATGAGTCTTCTTGGATATTAAAAAACACCTTCAGTCTTATTCCAAGTACTCCATAGGGTCTTATTGGTGCTTAACAGCCTGGTTGTTTCATTAATGATGAGCAGGCTTCAAGTGAGGCCTCTGACCATATCAAACAAAGCCACCCACTACACGTCATGTAATAAAATAAAAAGAAAATATAATACTTGCACCCTTTGGGTGGGGAACAACCATATCCTTAAGGCATCATAAACAAAGCATCTAGTGGTTGTTTTGATTACCAAAATGCATATGCTTCCTATCCCTTTCAAAACTAAAGTTGTCCCCATTTTCTCTAAAAAGCATCCAAGGGGCTGTGGTTGAAAATACTGCTCAATTGTGGTCTGACTGCAAAGAAGAGTGCAAGAGCTGTCAAAGTTGACAATGGGACCCCATAACCCAGTTGTTTGTCTAACCCCCCAACTTCTCTTATGGCCATTCTCTCTGCTCTTCTAGGCTGGCCACTGCCACAATTTTGAAGGACATGGCCATGTATTCTCACTACTCTGGACATCAATATTGATTTTTTGGGCTAAAAGTAGGCTCCTCCATTTCTGGTCCAAGGGTGGAGCAGCCATGCAACTCCCTTCAAGTCTTGCATCAGTGGAGTCTCTAACTATGCCTCTGGTCTCTCTCTGTGTGTGTGTGTGTGTGTGTGTGTGTATGTGTGTGTGTGTGTGTGTGTGTGTGATAATTCATGATATTTGGTATTGGAGAGCAGGAACAGGTGATTGTTTTGACAGCAGATTTAAGGTGTCCAATTGGAAGACAAAGAGTGTCTCAAGTTTTATCAAGAATGGATGGTAATTCTTCTATTTATTCTAGATTTTAAAGATACCATTAATTTTCTTTTCCTATATGAGATTATCGAGAGATACCACTATTTTTTTCCTTATATCTTGTTGATATAATTTCATTATGTCCATATTGATTATGTGTTCATATAGAGGATATTTGGTCGATCATGGTGGATTCCAGGGAGAAGACGGTCACCCTGAGTTGCATATTTGGTGGCAATACAAGGAAAAGCATCAGCACAAAAGAAAAATTGCAGTCTGTGTTACTAAAAAAAACTGCAAGAATTGGTAGGGCATTCATGGCCATCTATGGCCAAATTTTTTTAGCAAGGGAGTGACAATGAGGATGTACTCTTGTGAAACCTCTTTTTGTTGATATGCACAGCTGCACGAGGACCACAAACACTCGGGTATAATGTGGCCTTTGTACAGAAGCAGGAGGCTGTAGTCATGCTTAATGAGAGTCCTACCATGTGTTTTTGTTTGTTTTGGCTAGGCAAGGGAAAACGTCATCATCACCCACCGCGCATTGCCTGGCCTCTTGTTGGTAAAATCCTTGAGGTCCCCTCTGCCTCATCGAGGAACACATCCATTTTAGGCCTTGCGGCAGCTGGGCGTACGCGGTTACTAGCTGTCAGATGGCAGGGGGCCTCTGATTCATTTTCCAAAAGAGCATTGGGATCTGCATCATCCTTCTCTCTCTAGAAGTCGTCCGACACCGCGTGTCTCCCAAAACCGTGTCCAACTCTATGGGGCTTTCTTTTAACCATGGAGCGATGCCTTGGATGTAAGAGGTATTGAGACCAGACTCCATCGAAAAACCAGATTTTTCAAACAGCAAGGGACTTCAGCACATGGTATTCAGTTATTCACGGTTCTTCCCTCTAGAATCGGGCAAATCCGTCTAGTGGTTGGATTCCTCTCTTCCTGGACGATGAGTTTCCTTTCATTTCTAGCTGTCCATTGCCACTTGAGGGGCCTGCAACCCGGTCGATTTTCATCGAGTTCTCCTTCGTTTTGTCAGCTTTAATCCTCTCCTCATCGCGAGTCTCCTTTACTGCCCTATCCTGTAGGGGGTTGAACTGGTTCCCCTGTTCCTGATTGCTCGAATCCTTAGCCTGTTTGCGAGATCTACGTGATACTTTGACTTGACAAGGGTTCACTTCTGATTGTGTTATACAAGCCCCATTGGCATGCGAGATAGATCCGCACGATGAACAATATGTGATACTGCTCTCATAAATAACTTCTTGAATATGTGTTAAAAGATCACCATTTGATCAAGGATAACGTGATAAAGTTACATGTATCACGTTACGATATGCAGTTACAGAGCCTGTTATTTTTATCAGGATAACATGCAATATGCAGTCAGTTTTCACAAATGTCGCACACAACATATGTGTTATCATTATCAAGGATAAATTGCGACATGTTTTATTCTTATCAAAGATAAGGACCACAGCGGATCCTTTATGCCTTATATATACGTGATGTACTCTGATGCAAATATTATCAAGTGAATAACAAGAATTGCTCTCCTTTCTCATGGGCGTAGGCTCAATATCGAACCACGTAAAAGTTCATCTCCTCTCATTTACCTTTTTTCTTATCATTCTATGTTTTATCATGCTATCAGAGTAGGAGCGACCACATAATCACCATGATACGCTTTCACCTATCTCCTTTTAGTTCTTGCTGATGGCGGAAAGAAAGGACGAGTTGAGTCATGTCAATCCTCGAACACAGATCACGTCAAGTATGGTTGTGCAAGAGCAAAATTTCATGCTCAAGATCACCACCTGCCGTTGATCAGATCCAACTACCTGACGTGGTCGAAGGCTGCCACCCTCTTCCTCGGTGAAAAGTCCAAACTGGGCTTTGTCAATGGTAAGGTTGTTCCCCCGAAATAAGAGGATCCGACATATGATGAGTGGGAGTCAAGAAACCACATCGTCATGTTCTGGCTATTGAACTCTATGGACCTCAATATTGGCAAGGGATTTTTATTTCTTAACACCGCCAAAGACATATGAGACTTCCTGAGAGACATCTACAATGAGCAAAGTAACCTTGCGAGAGTTTATCAACTCCAGCAAGATATTGCTCACCTAACCAAAGTTGCTAAATTGTTCCACTCATATCTTAGCTCTCTACGTGCCATGTGAGATGAGATGAGTCTATACCGCCCGATCACTAATGACATAGACACCATCAAGAAGCATGTCGAGGAAGACAAGGTGTTCAAGACCCTTGCCGGCCTCGTACAAAACTATGACAACATGAGGAGCCAGATTCTCATGTCCAGGGAGTTACCCCGCTTTAATGAAGTTTGCTCCATCATCCAGGGTGAGGAGACTCGTCGAAAGGTCATGAGAGCTGAATCCAAGTCCTCTGTTGAAACTCATGAAAATGTTGCTTTTTCTAGCAATTCTAGAAAGAACATGACCAACCCCATTATCGAACACGGAGAGAGCGAGCACCCACGGGGCCATGTGAGACCTCGTTGCAGCCACTGCAAAAAACTTGGTCATGTAAAAGACAAGTGCTGGGACCTTCATGGGCGCCCCAGATAGCAAAAGCCTCACACCAGCGACAAGGGTTCAAAAGTGGAGACCACCATTGATGACCTCGTACAACTCCTACAACAAATTCATAAATCCAATCTAGCAGCCATTCTTGAAGAACAGAAAAAAGAAACTACAGGTAATGTGTTTGCGCTAAGTTTCAAACTTACTAATGCCAGGTGGGTCATAGATGTCGGCTCCACTGACCACATGACGAACAAGATCAATCTATTGACAAATCTCTGATCGACCAACAAAGGCCCTGTTAATATCGGCAACGAATCTCAAATCCCCATCCAGAATATTGGTGGTGTCTCTGTCCTTAACGGTTCAGGTCTCTCAGAAGCTCTATATGTCTCCTGTCTTTCTTCAAACCTCACATCCATTAGCAAGATAATCGAGAGTCATAACTGTATTGCAATATTTTTCTCTAAGCATGTGGGTTTTCAGGACCTGAACACGAGGAGGGTGATTGGTAAATGACACACAATGAATGGGCTTTACTTTCTTGATGAAGATAACCAGGCACATATTGCCCACAAAACAACTGATATAGATAGGAAGTGGCACTCCAGACTTGGACACCTCTCTCATCTTATCTTAAAAAGGATGTTTCCCGACATTTCCTTGTCTCAAAAGTCATGTGATGCATGTCAATATTCCAAACAAACCAGAATTTCTTTTTTCTTTGTCTGAAACCAAAAGCAATGAGAACTTTTTTCTAATTCATTTCGATGTGTGGCGACCCACCCCATTGAATCATACTCAGGTTTTAAATACTTTACAACATTTACTGATGACCACTCACATGTCACCTGGGTATATTTGCTCAAACACAAGGACTAAGTCTTCAACACTTATATGGAATTCGAGAATATGGTCGAAAACCAATTCAATGCCAAAATTAAAATCTTTCGTTCAGATAATGGGACAAAGTACGTCAACTCCAAGTTCACCAAACATCTCACTAGTTATGGCATCACCCACCAAATCAGTTGCGTTGTCACACTCCAACAAAATGGTATTGCTGAACTCAAAAATAGAACCCTCCTGAATATAGACAAGGCCTTCATGTTTCACATGAACGTCCCCAAGAACTTCTGGGCAGATGCTATATTCACCGCCTGCTACGTATCCAACTGTATACCCAGTCAAGCCATTAACTACATGACCCCCATGGAAATGATTAGAGGAAAGAAACTATCCTTGTCCCACTTACGGGTTTTTGGGTGTAAGTGCTTTATTCACCAACAAGAGCGACATAGGGACAAACTTGAAAGAAGGGCGACTAAGTGCATATTCCTGGGATATTCTTCCGTAAAGAAGAGATGCAAGTGTTATGATTCTCTAAGCAAGAGACTTTTTTGTCTCACGATGTCGAGTTCTTCGAAGAAGAGCCCTACTACCAAAATAAGGAACCACCCTTGTTTGACGCTGAACTCCAGGAGGCGCACTCATCACACATCGAGGCCCCGATCCTACCTACCATAGATGTCAGAGATGACTTCCTCACAAAGACCACAAACAACACATCTTCTGTGTGTCCCAGTGCAACATGTAGATGCCCGCCGAGAGTTCAGTTGAGCAAGTTGTCGTGCCACAAAAATCCTACAGAACCACAAGATGTCTGAGCAAATTGAGAGATTTCTACACCTACTTTGCCTAAAACACCACGGATCAGCCGATTGAGAGGCATGTATCATTTGACGGCTTTTCAAATGCCTATCTCTCATACCTTTGCAACGTATACTCTAATACCCAGCTATCCACATTCAGCAAAACCAATGCTCAGAAAGTGTGGAGAGCAGCTATGAACGAAGAACTTGCAGCTTTAAAAAAGAATGAGACATGGGAGATCGTCCCTCTTCCTCCAGGCAAAAGACCGGTGGGTTGCTGATAGACCTACAAAATCAAGTATCGTAGCGATGAAATGTGAAAAGCAAGACTCGTCGCAAAATGTTACACCCAGGTGACAGGGACTGATTACCACGAGACATTTGCCCCAGTTGCCAAAATGAATTCCATCAAGATACTCTTATCCGTCGTTGTCAACCAAAGATGAACTCTATATCAACTTGACACAAAGAACACTTTCCTACATGGAGACCTTTAGGAAAATGTATACATGAAACTATATCTAGGACACCCAAATACATGCGATAAGAACCTCGTCTGCCAACTAAAGAAAGCCCTGTACGGTCTCAAGCAGTAATCCCATGCATGGTTTGCAAAACTTAGCGATGCCCTCACATAGTTTGGTTTTCATAGAATCTTATCTGAGTATTCCACATTCAGTAAGAGGAGCACCACATCACGACCATCATTCCCATCTACGTAGATGATATCATCATAATAGAGAATGCCCTCAAGTTGATCAATAACGTGAATGAGCACCTAGGTCAGAAATTTGAAATCAAAGACCTTGAAAAACTCCTCTACTTCCTTGGTATTGAAGTCGTCTAGTCAGACAAAGAAATATTCTTATGTCAAAGAAAATATGCCATAGATTTACTCAAAGAAGTCGGCATATTGAGAGCAAAGCCCATCAATACGCTGATCGACTAAAACCACAAGGTGACCAAGAACGAGGGAGAACTTGTACGTAACATCGTCAGTTTTTAAAGACTCGTAGGATGCCTAATCTACCCTATGGTCATCAAACCCAACATTATATATGCGGTCAACATCATCAGCCAATTCATGCATGAACCAAGGATCCCTCACCTGGCCATCACCCACAGGACCCTAAGGTACACCAAGTCCTCACCAGGCAAAGGAATCCTCATGCACTGGTATGGTCATACCAAAATTATAGGATATTTAGATGCTGATTGGGCTGAAAATTCAAATGACACAAGGTCCATATCAAGGTATTCTACGTTTGTGGGAGAAAATTTGGTTACGTGAAGAAGCAAAAAATAAAATGTTGTGGCTAGATCTAGTGCGGAAGCTGAGTATCGAGCCATGGCCTTTGCATCTTGCGATCTCATATGGATTAAAGCTCCCCTATGTGACATGGGTTTTTTCAGACACTGAGCCCATGGAGTTAAAGTGCGACAATCAAGAAGTCATCTATATCGGGGTAAATCTAATTTTTCACGAATGGATAAAGCATATCGAAGTCGACTGCCATTTTGTAAGGGAGAAAGTTCACGCAGGGATCATATTCACCCACACGTTAAAAGTGCCAATCAGTTGGTAGACATTCTCACTAAAACCGTCAGCAATGATAAGCTTGACATTGGAACCAAGTTGGGACTGATTAACATCGAGTCCCGACTTGAGAGAATAACGTGATCACGTTACGTGTATCACGTTGCAATATGCAGTTACAAAACCTATGTTATCCTTATCACGCAATATGCAGTTACACAGCCTATGTTATCCTTATCAAGTATAACACACAGTATACAGTCCATTTTCACAAATGTCACACACAACATATGTGTTATCCTTGTAGGATAAGGTGTGACATGTTTTATCCTTATCAAAGATAAGGACCAAAGCTGATCTCTTATGCCTTACATATACGTGATGGACTATGATGCAAATATCATGAAGTGAATAACAAGAATTTCTCTCCTTTCCCATGGACGTATGCTCAATGCCGAAACACGTAAAAGTTCGTCTCCTCTCCTTCACCTTTTCTCTCATCACTCTATGTTTTATCAACATGTATGCCATTCTTCGATTTCTACTGTTGTAGTCAGAATTCCAAGGGGGCTTTCGTGTGGATGCAGGCAAACTGATATTTTTCCTTCGTCTTAGTGTAGGTGTTTGTGCCTGTGTATTCTCCTCCTAAGGCCGTTGCAATACCTTCAAATGTGTCCTCTGTCCACAGCTCCAGGGACAACTCTGGTAGCTGGAACTACAAAGAAACTTTTGTTGCCACCTCTAGATGGATTGGAGACCCCGGTTTTCATCGGTTAACCACCATGGTCTTCCCTGCCACCTTCCAAGAACCTCTTTGGGTAATCATCCTGTATTGTTCTTTCGACTAAACAAAAATGAAACAACCCATCCTTCAGGATGTACATATATGGTCCTTCCTGGCATCATAGGTTGTTGTGACCTTGCGGCAAAGGATGCTACCAATGGGTTTCGAACTTATGACATCCGTCAACTTGGTGACATTCATAGGTTGCCCCTACCAGATGAGGGGAGCCCTTGTGGGCACTGATCATCATATCGGTTACATTCAGCCCCCACGCATGATAGAGATGTGCGTAGGCCCCATTCTCACCAAAGCAGGTTATATGTTCCCCCCCCCCCCCGAACAGGGCAGTTAGCTACATCTCATGTTCGGGGGTCCCAAAGAGCACCACGTATGTAAGCATTGCGTCTCGTATCCCCATGTTTGTCAGCATTGATTAGCATTGGAGTTTGATGCGATTGCAAAGACTTAAGTACTCTCTCCTCCATTGGTGCAAAAAAAAATGACGATTCTTGAAAAGGAGTGGTTGTAAAGACTTAAGTGCCCCGAAGATGATTATTTAAGATCCAGTCTCTGCACTGCAGGATTATCTGAGAAAGAAATCTCCCCTGGAGGAGGCCATGAACATCAACCCTCTCACTCTCTCTCTCCCTTCTCTTTCTGCTTCTATGCACATCCAACAGAAGATCTTACATTGCTCCATCAAGCACCGGCTGACCTGCACATTGACTGTTGTGGAGTCTGATTCAGAGCTTTTACCCTTACAGGAGGAGGGTTTGGGGGCTCCTCCTAGCGTGGGTAGCATCATTCAACTTGATTCGTTGTGGAGCCTGATTCAGAGTTTTTGCATTTACAGGAGAGGGGTCTGGGGGGCTCCTTTCAACGTGGGTAGCATCATTCAACTTGAAGAGTTGTGGAGTCTGTTTAAGAGTTTTTACCCTTACAGAAAGGGGGGTCTGAGGGCTCCTCCCAGCGTGGGTAGCATCATTCAACTTGATGAGTTGTGGAGTCTGATTCAGAGTTTTTGCACTTATAGGAGGAGGGTTTGGGGGCTCCTCCCAACGTGGATATCATCGTTCAACTTGATTCATTGTGGAGCTTGATTTAGAGTTTTTGCCCTTATAGGGAGAAGGTTTGGGGGCTCCTCCCAGCGTGGGTAGCATCGTTCAACTTGATTCGTTGTGGAGCCTGATTTAGAATTTTTGCCCTTACAGGAGGGGGTCTGGGGGCTCCCCCCGGCACGGGTCCCGGGTGTCGTGGTCAAAAAATGCACAAAGTATCATAGTGAGAAAGACATATTTTTGTTCCAAGCAAGGTTGGAAGAAATCAATGGAAAATCCAACAAGGAGCATGCCGGAATCAAGATGTGGATGTCAAGCGAGAATGGTGTTGTGCAACTCAAATAACACAAAATAATAGGGGTCTGATTTTTAGTTAAAATGATGAATGAAATGACAATAGAAATTGCTGAAAATTTATAAAAATAAACTAGACTCAATAACGAAGACACCACTTTTTACGAATTTAGAATATGACCTTCGGTTAGGGAGATATGGTCCTGACAAGTTTGTCCTAATTCGGGTAGCGATTTGCTTACTGAATAACACTACAAATCGCTATAGTGATTTGCGGAAGATACTACAAATCGCTATAGCAATTTGCGGAAGACACTACAAATCGCTATAGCAATTTGCGAAAGAATCTACAAATCGCTATAGCAATTTGCAATTTGTAGTGTCTTCCGCAAATCACTATAGCGTTTCGTTGGAGACCCGAAAATACTATAAATTGCTGTAGGAAAGCCCGATAATACTACAAATCGTTGTTGAATCCGCGCCGGGGGGGAGCCTCCGGACCCCATTTTTGTAAGGGCAAAAACTCTAAATCAGGCACAAAAATAGAGAAAGAAGAGAGATAGAGTGAGAGGGTTGATGTTCATGGCCTTCTCCAGGGAGAACTCTTTGCCTCCCTTGATTTCTTCTCTAGAGAAAGAGAGAGGGGCTTTTACAGTGTTTTACGGAGAAGGAAGAAGAAGAAGATGGCGATGGAGCAATGTAGGATCATCTGTTGGATGTGCACAGAAGTAGAGAGAGAAGGGAGAGAAAGTGAGAGGGTTGATGTTCATGGCCTTCTCCAGGGAGAACTCTTTGCCTCCCTTGATTTCTTCTCTAGAGAGAGAGAGGGTTTTACAGTGTTTAACGGAGAAAGAAGAAGAAGACTTTGAAGAGTCAACATCATCCTCGACTTTCTGAATGGAGGACATGTTTGTCCGTTTTTTGAACGGAGAAAGAAGAAGAAGACTTTGAAGAGTCAACATCATCCTCGACTTTCTGGATGGAGGACATGTTTGTCCTTTTTTTGAACTGTTTGTTTTTTCTTTTTTGAATGAAGGGTATTTTTGTCATTTTCTCAAACCATCACTTTATGAGAAGAATAGCAAGAAAGGGTACTTAAGTCTTTGCAACAACACCAGAGTCCGATGCAAAGTTATGTCAACATACACGGGAATACAAGCCCCATGTGCTTGTATACGTGGTGCTCATTCAAAGCCTCGAACACAGACGTGGGATTCAGTGAATCATCGGGGGCGAACATACACCACCCTCTCCATTCTCACAGCTCGCAATCGAGATGCTCGGTTCCCAAGAGCTGTTCTAACTGTTATAAATGCGAATTTGCCTTAAAAAAACTGTTATATATGCGAATTTAGATCTAATAAAGGCGGCGATTAATTAGCTGTGATTCTGATCAGAAGTTTCCTATCTGAGAACTAAGTTTAAGAATTAATGATATATCCAATTAGGTCGTAATTTGATCAATCACTTTATCTACATCCAACCCAAACCCAACCTCCTTAATGTCCATTTCAATACTCCCCCGGGCATTAGGGCTGGAAAAGAACCGAACGAACTGAACTGTTGACCCAACTTGGGCTCATGTCTGGCCATGCCAAGCTCTAGGTCGAGCAGAGCATGACTCGTGCAAAAAGGGTGATGTGTATTTTAAGAACCGAAAAACCAATGGGATTTAAACCATAAACCACATTTGTAAAACCCATATACACCAATCAACTTGCACCATATTACTTTTTGCAGCATGCATTACTTACATATTTTACTATCATGAGCTCACTCCTGGACACCTTCATTTCTTGCTTGGCACATTTAGCTTAACGAGAGTTGCTTGTGGCTTGGTTCACCATCTGCATGATCTGATCAAGAACGAGTCCTGGATAAGCCAAGTTGAGCAGAGCCACAAGCGGTTCGGTTTGTTTCCAAGCCCTATCTGGCTATCTCCCATTTTCTAAAGTACCTAATAGGATTGCAAGTTTGGCAGGACAGAAGTAGCCTGAATTTAACTGAACTGAACATGATCAGAATCAGGCTCAATTGGAGATGGCCAAGGTTTGTAGGTATACTTGGTAACAGCCTGCAAAATGAGTGTGAACCCACACTAACTAGATGTTTTTTTGTAAAGAATATTGATACTTGTGGATACGAATGACATTTAAATTCAAGACAATGAAATGGCTGGGCGTCAACGGGTCGAGTTGGACCTAGACCCAACCTGTACCCTGCCATATAGGGTCAGGGTTTGGTGATTATAAACAAGAAGGTCCGATTCGAATATGGGTCAGACTCAAAGGGTCCGATTAATATATGGGGTCGGGTCTGGTTTGTGAAATTTCATATCAGACCCGGGCCTCACCCGAGTTATGACTAAGATTCAGATTTTTTCAAGTAAAGAAGATAAAAAATATTATTTTACCGGGTATGGTCCGGGTCTGGTTTGTGGAATCCTTATAAGATCCAGGTATGGTTTCTCTTACGGTGAGTCTGATTAAACTCGGGCCGGACTCGGTACCATCATCTTAAATCAAGTATGGGTTTGGTTCCACTTGGGTCCAACTCAAACTGACCCATTGACACCCTCACTTGTAGTGGAGTAAGTCATACTGCAGAAATGTATAAGAGGAGGAGCTATGTTTGATATTTTAATATATAAAATGTAAAGTTATTATAATTATTAAAATATTATTGAAATGAATGCCTATAACATGTCATAGCATATCTGGCTTGTATCACCCATGACACGCTCTCTAAATGGCGTGTTAGTGTTACATAGGATATGAAGTGGCTGAGGTGTCCACGAGCAGGTTCCAGGAGGAAACCTAAAAAATTAGGCAGATAATACTTTAGCTAATTGGGCCAAGGTTAGGCTACTGAATTTTGAAAGCATTAAGCTTAGTAAGATAGTTGAATACTGACCTGAAATATCCAATCCAGTTAAAAACGTCAAAGAGTTGAGTTTTATGTGTAAAAGGTGTAAATATTGGATCAGAATCAAGCACATGAATAAAAATCTATAGTACAGCCTGATAAGAATTTAAATATATTGCATCTAATAATGCACATGAATAGTGAAAGTATTAACTATGGTAAAAGTTTAAAAAGTTGTAGTATTTGCTCCTTGAATTAATAAAAATTTATAGTAGTCCACTACTATTTATGTGCATATGATGATGTCTTATAATAGGGTCATGGAAGAACAAATAAAACCTCATGACTTATGTGAGACTCACATTATGATATATTCACTTTGCTCTAGAATTATAAATTGCATGATTAAGTGTACATTGAATGGTGAATACTAGAAATATATTATTATACGTTGTATTGTATGTTAAGGATTATGACGAAAATTATGACATGATAAGAAGCTCGTATAGTTATATGAAATGAGAGTATGAAAAGATCATGATGAAAAATCAACTTAGTTTGTGCATAGCTTCATGATAAGAATATATTATAAAAGAGTAATTCAACTAGAGTATATAAAACCTAATGATGTCATGACTAAACATATACTATACGTGAAAAATTATCATGGTTTATATGATAATGAAAAAATTATATGACTATGAGGGAAATAATTCATAGCATATGTGAAAACCTCATAATTAAATCATAGAAAAATTCACATGATTATATGGAAAATAACCTATAATATGTGAAAAAAATATTATTAATATAACTCACGGAATTGTTTATGGTTATTTGGTGCATGTTTTATTATGAAATGTTATATGTGGTACATGATGCACTGGCTATGATAAAATGTAGGTGGTTGCCCCGTATGGCCAAGTGAAAGATGATGGATCCTGTCTTTGAATCCAGTGTGACCCTAACGTCTAACACCAGAACTCTAAGAGCCACAAGATTGGTGCACTCATTAAGTCAAATTATGAAACATGATTATATGGCTTTATGAGTTGTATGTAATTGAAGAATTGGTTATGGACGGGGTTACTGGATTTTATGGGACACTATATTTAATTAGTGGTGAATTAAATCCAATCCTCATGAATGCCTATAAATGAAGATCTTGACTATGGCGGTTCAATAAGGTAAAGTGTTATATACTTTGTGAGAGGATTGTGGAGAGCCCTATGGTTAGAGATGGGCTGAAATAGCTCAACGGATAAATAATGTATTTTTCACATAGATGGAGGTTTGGGTTCTTCTTTTAGCACATACTCGGTTCGATGTAGATACTCAATCCATATTGGATTTCAGAACCATAAGGTTTTAACATGTTCCTCGTTAAAAAGAAAAGAAGACCAAATTTGATCTAGATTCAACGTAGACACCGAGTTGTTTTATGAGAAAATGAATAAGATTTGTACATGAACGAACATAAAAAAGTTAAGCTGTAGAAAGTGAATCTCACATGAGACTCCTTGTAATTATGAATCCCAAGCAAATTAAAAAATGATTTTGAATTATACTTTTTGAAAGGAGCATCCGACTGTACCCTTAATGTCACCAAGTTGACGGGATTTCACAAGCATGGTTGGCATTCTTGAGACTTGATATCGTATTGGACACATGCAACTTGGTGACCCAGGTGAGTCAAGATTTTTTATTTAATTTATTAAAAATATATAATATACATATTTTTATAATACAAGAAAATTTAAATTAATATATGAGTGTGATTTATTGCATATAATAATACACATAACTTAAAAAAAAATATGGTGACAAATATTGGCACTATTTTCAAAATATCACAAAAAACTAAAAATATGTTAGTTCATTATTTTAAATTGTACAATGACATGATATTTGCCAACTATCATGATATATTTGACAAAATATAAATTTAGTTAAGATATTTATGTTTTACATTTACAAATATCATGATATATTGATATTTACTTAAGATATTTTGTAAGTCTAAATTTACAAAATATCATGACATATTGACAAAAAGTAAGCAAGACTCGGTCAAGTCAATGACTGACTTCAAGTCAAAAATTGACTCAGTCGAGTTTGGTCCTAACCGAGTTGTAGGCTTTTTGTAACTCAGTTAGCTCCAATCCGAGCCAACTCGATTGGGCAAGTCACGAGTTGACTGGTCGAGTTTGCCAACCATGATCACAAGTTCGAAACCCACAGGTGGTGTCTCTTGCCACGGGGTGAAAGCTGGGTGTACTTACTGATGGGCAGGGGGGACATCAAGGGTTTTACCAACTATGTGTGGTGATAGATAGGGAGTTTTCCCTTGGATTATCCAAAGACAAAAAAACAAAAATCAACACATACTAGCAGATAATGTTGATCTGAATCCGTCTCCAAGTCATAATCAGTGTTGTGAGAGGCGTACCTGAGGCGTACGCCTCAGAGGCGAAGCGCAGGCTCAACGCCTCGCTTCGCCTCATCCCATTTACAACCTTGCTTGAGAGTCTCACGTTGTGAGAGGCGTACGCCTCAGAGGCGAAGCGCAGGCTCAACGCCTCGCTTCGCCTCATCGCATTTAACAACCTTGGTCATAATATTCATGTTGATATTATGTTAAAGAGATAAGACTCGAATCTGGCAAAAAAGCTTTCTGGTTTGGATCAGTGATCCAACTGAACCAGATACATTTACAACCTTTGTGTGTGTGAGAGAGAGAGAGGATCACACATGACTTGCCTTGCTCTCACATCCTTTTGTTTTCTTTGAAAGAAAGGATGGATAGAGAGACCGAAGCCTCGCCCTCTTCCACCTTCACAAAGGATGTGAATCAGATTCCCATAGCAAAAAACAAATGAATAAACTCAATGGGTTTACGTTCATCTCAAGAAATGTCCGAAATCAATGCGTAAATGCCTCTTTCCCAATCCATTCTCATTCTTCTCACGGGAGGAAGCAAACAAGAAGTTGAAGCAAAATCAAGACGTTGGTTGAGATTCCTTATATATGTGAAGATCACCCATCTGCATCAACACGACAGAGCCCAGGTAAAAACATTGCCACATATGTCGGAAAAGGCGAGTTTGTCACCCTCCCACATTAGAATGTTTCAAACAGCGTTTGGATGCATCCATTTTCCCCAGAAAAGTTGCATGGATTGGGAATTGCATCTTGGAGTTACGGTGCAATTTTCCAAGTTATCCTTCTTTTGAGGATAAGTGTTGGGTTTTTGGAATCAAGGTGTACGCAGAGTGAGGAAAGAGAAACCATGGTTACCAGGGTACGGAGAAGAGTGCTTCTCCAAAGGGCATTTCGAAAGCATGAAACGTGCACACTTTCTATTTAAGAGAAGTGTGTTTGTCACCAATTTAGGGAATGCATGTTTTCCTTTCTTTTTTTCTTTTTTTGTGTTTTTATTTTTATTTTTCATTATTTTTTTTCTCTCCACTTCCTAGGTTGCTTTTGGTTCGCTTCCTACGTCACTTTCAGTTTGCTTCTTAGGTCGCTTTCGAGATGATTTCTGGTTCACTTCCCATTTCCACTTCTGCTTTCACTTCACGAATCACTTTCGGCTTCCACTTTTCCGACTAGCAACTCAAGGAGAAACATAAGAAAGAAGAAGGATAAAAGGAGATCAGAGCTTTATTCAAGGGGATAATACTCAAGTTATCGTTGCAAAAAGTAGGAGTTGGGCACATATAGCCTTTCTCTGGGTAGCCGTTTGCCCAATCTTAATGAAGATTTTAATCTCATTCATTATGTTATAATGAAATTTTAATTAACAATTGAGTTACGAGCCCACCATTGTCTTGGATTCTAGAGTGAGATATGGCCACATTGGATCCTTTACCCATATCCAACAATAAGCTGATGCATCTAAAGTCCAAGCATTCTACAAATATGCAAGTTATGGAAGGAAAACAAGAAAAGGAGATAAAATGTTTAAGTCTTGGTGCAGGCTTATTGCATGTTGATGAGGATCAATATTGATTGCAACGGCTGCTTCAAGAAGATCAGAAGAGCTCTGTTCAAGATGCAAGGTTTGGTCCTTCCTTGAAACCTCACGAAATTTTAAAAGTTTTTTCTTCTCCTGAAAATATCGGGAAAATAGCGGTACATATAAGAACATCAAAATATGTAAAAGACATAAAAGTATAGGCTAAAAACCTCTTTTATTCTGTTAAAATCAGGATAAAAATTTGATATTTTCAAAATAAGAGATATTTTTACAATATCGGATATGTCTAGCTTTTAAAATATCTCAATACAATCTCGATGTTTTCAAAACATTTGAGATATTTTAGGTGTTGACCCCTTTGTTGTAGGTTTAACTCTCACCGAGTGTGTGGGTGCCTTTAATTGGTGGGTTCCGTGAGGGCTTGGGTGTTGGTGACCTCACCCGAGGTTTACTTGAACCCATTATGTGACCTGGTTCTCAGCAAGGATTCCTTATCATAAAAAAAGTCGGCGATAATTATGACAGATTTGAATAAATGATCCACCGGCTTTTGCATAAAGACCTCTTCTTCTTTTTTTAAATAAATATAACAATTATATTGTTTTCTAGTTATCTGATCAGGTGCTGAGCAAAATACCGGATCCAATCACCAATTTTTGGATCTGAGATACACCAAAAAGAAAAAACAAAAGAAAAAAGCTACTCAGATGAAAGAGGGATCACAATTCAATAGAAATTCAAGGCAAAACAATTGGGAGGCAAGAAAATAAACAACCAAAGTTTCAAGTAATCAATCTTAAAATTTCGAGCCCCCCCCCATATTTGAAGAAAACAAAGATCTCTATACTGATTATATTTAGATCCAAACTTAGTTCCCAACATAAGTCCAAATTAAACTCAAATAACAAAATTAGTTGTCTTTGGATCTAAAAGAATCTATAAAAAATTAATCATCCTCATACAGTGATAGTAAGTACTGTAGGCAGAGCCAGCACGACTAGGTCTCTGATCTTGGGGGCGGTTTCTCAGTGTAAATATTAAAAAAAAAAAAGACTAGCATATAAGGGGACATGATAGCCGGAGCAAAATGGAGTGTCCCTGTGACATAATTTGTTGTCTGATGCTTCCTAATGGTTTGGCGTTTGTTGAAGTGATCGACAGCCACGTGATAGACAGAAAACAAAGCAGAGTCCAGGTGCGCGGGGCTTTTAATCCACCCAAAGTCGCCATTGCACTCAGGAAACACATCAACCGTCGGATTGAAATTCTCGAAATCCAGGAGGTTGATGTATCTACATCCTATGCAGACAAGTGAATCTTCTCCATATGCTGCAGAACAAATTCATGGCTTCTTCCTCACAAAGTGCTTCAGAATCTGCTGATCTGCAGTCAATGGCAATGGTGCATCAATGTTAAACCCGATTTACCAAAGCAGAGACCCCTTTGGTCAATCCAAATTCTTGTTGCAGTTATGATATTATTAACAAGTTTTAAATGGGTGCTTTTAAATTCATCTTTCTCTTTATTGGTACAAGGAACATGTCATGTAAATGAATATTCAGTTGGTTCATAATAATATGCTGTAAAATGGATTATCCTGGCTTTCTATTTTGTGATGCTTTAATTCGTTATAGGTTCGAGCTGCGTCTTATAAGCAATGTTGTCAGTACCCGTGTGTATCGAATCGGCAGAAAATCGATACGCTTCACCCACCCCTGAGTCGGCTATTATTTTGATAAAATATAAAAAAATACTTAAAACTATTTAAATGACTTCAACAGGTGTCACGTTCTGATTGGCACATAATTTTTTTTTATTTTTGGCCGATTCAGAACGATTCACTTTAGTATCGGTATCGGCAGACTCACCTGAATCTTTGGCCAACAACATTGCTTATAAGGTTTAGGTCAGATGAGACCCACTTGACTAGCTCAGGACTGATCAGCTGGGCCCTATTTAGCAATGCAAACGGATTGGATTAGGATCAGCTAAATGCATTAAAAAGTCCAATCGGAACCGGATTCGGAACAGCCAAAAATCAGAAATTTGTCTACGTGGATATAGTCTGTTTGCATCCCTAGCCCTGTTGAACTGTCAGCAAGACATGACAGCAATGCTTTTGGATCTATTGTAGGTAAACATGCAAGGTCCAAACGGATCAGAGGGGACTGGAATCTGGATCAAAATTGATCAAAATTCAAATCTGAACTTTGTGCAGCAGATTTAAATCCGAGCCTGGATCTGAATAAGATTTGAAGTTCTAGGGTTGAGTCCATATTCAAAATATATATGGTAATGCTAGATTCGATAAAATAAGACCAAAATCAAGGGTTTTACATGTAAAAAGTACAAAACAGATTAGATTGGATTCGAATGGGAACATAGATCCAACTCAAAACACCAATTCCAATCTGAAATTGTCCAAATGTATAAATCTGAATCCGACTCAAAAACACTTTCGGAAATGGAATGCCTGATTCAGATCTGAGGCCCCACTAAAAATGTCCCATTTGCACTCATAGCACTCTACTTATACCTAATATGTAATCTTTATGCTTAAAATACATATGGGTGTACAAGAGTAAACGAGGCTTGCTTAAGTGCCTGCCGATGTGAGGTGGTCACTGGGCCGGGCCTGGGCCTGTAAATTTGGTCCGGGCTTGGCCCAAACTGGTAGGATTGCAAACGGGTCAGATTCAGGAAGCCAAATTTGGCTGTCCCCCATACGACTTCCCAATGTATTTTGGGTTCCAAAATCCGATCCATTTGCAACCTTATGAACCGGGCCTTTTGTCCAGCGTGAACAGAATTAGCAGTTGATAGGTCCTTTAATGAGTAGTTGTCATCGATCATAAACCTAAATCCAAGGTATATGCGCATCTGAATAGTCACACCACCACAAAGACAAAAGATTTTTAACGTGGTTCGATCCAACTTGACTTACATCCATGGGTCTAACCTCTCTCTCTCTCTCTCTCTCTTACATTCAACAAGAGAGGTTTTATCACTTGTATAGGAAATTGAGAATTACAAGGCTTGAGAGGACTCTTTCCTATCTTGATTACCAATATAACAAATCCCAATTTCTTTAGGAAACTGGCAACCACACAATTTTTCTTAAAGACAACTTTCTTAACTAAGCCTTTTTTATGCCGCTGTGGATCGAGAGCTGAATCCAACTCCAGCGAAAGACAAGAAGAAAAAGAAGAACAGAGGGTGATTGGATCTGATGAATTCAAAGATAGGAGATCCAGTAGGATCCGTTTTATTAATCTGGATATTTGAATAATATTCAAGATCCAATGTAAATAAGGTTTTTGTTTTTTATAAATCATTATTATGGGAACTTCACAAAAGTTGATGAATTATTTCCTATTTTTAAAGTTCTTTCTCAGTTTTTTTCTGTTTTCTTTGTTTTTTGTGCATGGTGTAAGGAAAACATAGCATTTTCTCTATTAAAGCAAGATTTTGATCTAGTGTTGATGTCAGCAGACGATCTAGAAAAAAATATTTAAGAAATTGTAGTTGAAGCCAAAGATTGGATTTACCGATAGAGGTGATGTCCCTAAAAGGAGTTAATATTGACATCGCATTGAACAGTAAAAGTCAAAAAAGTGCAACAGGCATTTGATCAGGCGTTCATGCGATGATCAGACGTGGTTCGTGGGGGGTGGCAAAACCTGACACGACCCGCCTAACCCGTTTATTAAACAGGTCGGGTTCGTGTCAGGGGTAAGCCAACCCGGCTGACCCATTTAATAAACGGGTTAGGCAAGCGGGTCAACCCGTTTACCCAAACCCGACCCACCAACCCGTTTACCCGACCCCGACCCACCCGCCAACCCGTTTATTAAAAGGGTGAATTGGCGGGTCGTGTTGGGTTACCCGTTTAATAAACGAGTCGGGTTCGTGTTTGCCACAGCCGACCCATTTATTAAATGGGTTGGGTTCGGGTTGAGGCATGCTGACCCACCAACCCGCCGGGTCGACCCGCCAACCCGACCCGATTGCCACCCCTACACCCATTGATGAGCAAGAAACAGAGGTTGCGACCCTAGGCAATGTCTCACTACTACCGCCACCGACGAGCAACAACAATGCCTGACCCTGATGACTGGTTTGAATCTCCCCTCGTTGGTGCAGAACGATGAGAGAGGAGGGCCTCAACCCTCTCCTTTTTTTCGGCAGCTACCTTCACGGTAGCTTCACTCCCGCCCCCTGTCAATTGATCCTTCCATCCCTCAGAGGAACAACATCCGTTGGCCGCGATGCACCCGGCTCCTCCTTGCCAGAGGATGAGAACCGGTGGGATCCTCTCTACCCAACCCTTGGACCCGATGGTGGGCTGCAGCTCACCATTCAACCCTCCATAGGGACGGCCCCCATCGCGCTTGGGTTTCTCATCACTGGACAGACACTATCTGGTGGGTTGCCGCCAGATGCGGGGGGCAACCACAGGCGGACGCCCTTGGGCCACCACCTCCTTGATGATGAATTGAGACTGTGCACGAGAACTCACCGTCGCACTTGGGTTCCCCATCGCCAGACTACCGTCGTCCAGTGGGTTGCCACTGGACAGGGCAGGCTCGTGATATGCAACCTTCGATGGCTGGCCCTGGGCCACCACCTCTCCGACAGCGAGCAACTGCGTACAGGAACCCCTTATGCAGGTTCCTGTTGGAGTTAGGGCATTGGGTGAGCAGAATCGGTTCGGATCAGGAAGCGGTTCGCATAATCAAGTGGTCTATAATCGTTGTCCTAATTGGTTTTCATGCCTAGAACCCAGTTTTGGGTGTTTGGGTTGCGGGTCCAAGCCATTTTCCACTGGTTTCGACCCCAAATACCTTAGTGCTAGGTACTATGGGTCCAGTCCAAGGTGTTCTACATCCAAATTGGGTCCAAAACCCTGATTTTTGTCCAAATAATGAGATTCAAACCTAAACTAAACCTTATCGGAGCTGGACTAAGCTCCAGTTCCAGGAACCACCCATTGATCCAGCTCCGATAAACTAAACCTTATCCAGTAACCACCCATTGATCCTACAAATCCCCTACCTAGGCCTCTCCAAATCAACCCAAACCATGTCTTTGGGCCCAATGATCAGAAACAAGGTCTGTTGCACGATGCTCGTTCGTGAGGACCAGCGTGTTCACATCCCAGCAGGTGCACATCAAGATCAGAGGCAGAAAGATATCCCCCATAGCTATAAATATGAGAGACTGCTCCCAAGACAGGCAGTTCAAGGAGATCCGCCTGATCAGTTTGTGAACTTTGATGATAATGACGATTTTTTGTACGAGCAACCTTCAGGACCAGTTGTACGTTGTCAGGGAAGACAAACAGGGTGTATGGACACCTTTGGTGTCAAGCTCTACCTTGGATTGGAGGTTGGCAATGGATACATAAATGACTTATGCAGGATTCGTGAAGGTGAGGGGCTAGGACCTGTAGAGATGTGGGCTAAGATGCAGGAAGTCATGAAAGCCAAGTTCGTTCCCATCAATTATGCTCAACAAGCTTATCGACTTTGCCTTTTACTTCAGCAAGATGCCAAGTCAGTAGCTGAGTACATTGCAGAGTTTATGGCCTAAATCTTAGGGGTAGGTAGGCTTTAAGAGACTAAGGACCCGAAAGTTATTAGGTATATCACAGGTTGTTCTAATATTTATGATTTGCCTTGTCGTGGATCAAGCAACCCAACATGCCATGTCCATTAAGGAGAAACTCAAATCAAGGAATAATTTATAAGGATCATCATCGCGGCCTAATGACACTTTCCCAACTCGGGGAGCGAGTTCAGACTAATTACATGACCACTCAGGAGGACTCCAAGTCATTGACACGACATGAGGATTTTCGGTTTGCCTACAACACCAGGTCCCGTACATAAGCATATGAGGGTGAACTAAGGTGTTTTCGTTCTAACGGATTTGGGCATCTAGTTGCCAAATGCCCAACAGTCCCCAAGAAGGTTTAGTTGGTTGAGCATGAGGAGATAGATCTAGATGCGGCAGATGATGGTCAAGAATCAGAGCATGACGGTGACACCATTATTTATGATGCCACAACTCTTTTATGCAGACCCATATTAAGTTTTGTGGATAATATTACATGTGATTTGTCAAAGACGAATCATTTCCAATCCGGAGAGGATAATGCAGTCATGGACCCAGAGCCAGATACAACTCCAGCGAAAGGCAAAAATAAAAAATAAAAGAACAGAAGGTGATTGTATCTGATGAATCCAGTGGGATCCCTAGTTACTTGTTAGGATTGAATTCTTTTTGTTAGTCTGGATATTTGAATCATATTCATGATCCAATGCGAGATAGGGTTTTTGTTTCTTATAAATAATTGTTATAGGATATTGAGAATAGTACATAAGTGAATTTAAAATTATTCAAGTGAGTTATTTCTTATTTTTCTAGTTTTTTTCTCAATTGCGTGTTGTTTTTTTTTCGTGCATAGGAGTCGAGCCCTCTTGGTTTATATCACTTTCTCTCTAGATATCTTTCTATTTGATGAAGCCTGAGTTGGTGGGACTCCAGAACAAAAATCAAGACTCTTTTTCCCGTATTTCTTCACCCACATGACTTTTGGATCTTTTGGAGCTAGCACCAGAGACCCAATTGTATTGTGTCCTTTAACAAAACCAAAGCTTGTCCATCTTGATGGGGCTTCTTGCACCCAAAATAGGGCAGTCAAGGTTTGGGGTTTGCCTCTGGTATCGAATCTGACCCAAACCCAGTTATCCAGCATAAAAATGTGGACCTGAAAGCTATTTGCTTGACCTGAACCCAACCCAAGCAACGTGTGGGGATGGGTATGGGATGTGATTTTTGTTGGATATTCGGATATTTGACCTGACCCGGATGATCCAAGTGTTTTATTCTATATTTTTATGTGAGAATGTATTCTAAGTATCTTTTAGATTATGTGGTTCAGGTTAGAGATTCTACTTTCTCAGCCCAACATACCCCTTTATTATTTGAGTGGTTTTAATTGGGTACACTTTGATGGGATGTTGCAAGTTCGAACGTATGGGTCGGATACACAATCCATTGACTGACCTGACCCAAAATTACAAAACCCAGAAGGATTGTTCACAAGGATCCTGAGGGCTGCAGGTCGAGAGCAGATCAAGTGATTTGGAATCCTCACCGTCCACAATGTGCGCAAGGACCATGGGATGAAGCAATGGACGGTGAAGATGTGCTTTTACAGATCATCTGATCTGCTCTCCAGCAGGTCCTTCACTAGCCTCTCCACAAAAATGGCTTCTTCTCCCTCCCGTGAAGCAGGAAAAAAAAGGGTTCCTTAAAGCAACAAGCTTCACGAAATACTTGGTGAGTGCCCACATGATGCTCAACATAGCGTACTACTCTTTTTCACCAACTCAACAACTTCACTTCTTCATTTATACTCTTCAAGTTTTTTCTCTAGCTACCATCTGATCCAAACTAATGCCTGCATTATTCATCAATGGGTAGAGCTCGGAAGCCTATTCTCTACATTGCAATTTCAGTGGCTTTCATCACTATCGTGGTGACCTTTAGAACCTTGATGATCACCATGGTTGTGTTCTCGGTGAAAGCTTTCATATTCTTTGTCCCTCTCCTACTGTCGACAGCAGCTTTTGCATTGTTCATCTGTGCCATGCAGGTGCCTGGGCACGTTCAAGACCAGTGGGTTGAGCAGGCTGGGCAGGTAGGCTCGGTGTTGCTTGGGCTGCATCAGAGTGATTCATACGACCTGTGCCAGCACATTCATGGGGATGATCATGGGTGAAAAATGTGACCGTCTATTTGTCTGTAATTTCATCATGATTATGACTTTGTAATTGGCTTCTCTACAAAAGACAATCGACAGATTTCCTTCTTCACTTTTTCCTAATTCCTCCTAAGCATCAATTTATGATGGTCTTTTGTCCACCGACTCCTGCAACAAATATGTCAATATTATAAAGACAATGCTATCCCTCTGGATGGCAGTGGAATTAAAACCCGCTTGTCCCCTGAACCAGTTTCGGCTCACTGTCATCCTTATCTCTCTCTCTCTCTCTCATTCACACACACACTATATATATATATATATGGTGCATCTATTATGGTACTGAACCACCAAAAGTTACTGTGGTGAACTCTTCTAGACTTACATAGAATAGATTTGATGTTACAAAGTAAAAGCTGCCCTTTTGTTAGTATTTGGCATGCACTACTTACCATTTTTATATGATAAAGTTGACTCCAACATGATCCTTTGAGCCATATTGTTAAAACATTTTTTTTCACCATTTCTGTGTGTTGATTTTCTCCTTAAAATTTGAATCTTATGACAAATTAGTGATGATTAAACTTATTGACTTTAAATCATGTTAAACACATATGCAGTGGTTTGGTCTAACGCTTGATGGTTTAATCCAGACAAACAAATGTGTATCATTATATTGTATTGTGTTTATATATATATATAAGTTGTATTATTGAAATAACCAAACACTCTTAAAAGCGATAATATTTTTTTTAAATAGTGAGTCTTATGTGAAAAGATTAACAAAAATCCAAGTCAAATGCATTTTTTTGTGATGAGGAACCCTTGATTAGGCGAAAAAAAAAACCCTCAGCGGAGGAGCCCCCACGATCACCCTGCCTTATGTGGCCCACCTCTGAAAGCATCTTTCATGACACCCTGACAAAGTCAAATGCATTTTTCAAAATATAAGAAAGTAGATTTTACAAATTTGGATTTTTAAAAACAGAAGTTACTTTCTTTTAGCCCAATAAGGAACAATAATTATTTTAAAGGATTTTTTTCATATCCATCCCTAACAAATGAGCCATTGACAAATCCATTATTTTCTGATCACGTTTTCGGGTTCCATCTTTATCTTTTGGCTGACAGCCCCCAAAAACATCCTCGAGGCCTTGTTTGGAAACTAGCAGCCGGGATAGGAATTACCATTTAAGAAAGTGAAAACTGCCAACTCCTGGATTTGGCAGCTACAGCTATGAATTTTATTCTTTAGTGTAAATACGAAGGTGAGATGACCTCACTTCTCATCTTAAATGCATAAACACCCATTCCAGCTACCAGTTTTCAAACGATCACCACAAGGTGCTTTGACCAAGTTTTTGCCAGATGCATTAACTCTCATCTCAGCTCCTAGTTTCCAAACACGGAAACCGTTTTACCTTGGTGAAATGTCATAGCTGCCCTCTTGAATGCACCAGACACTCGTGTTTTGTTTACATTTTCATTCCAGGGATCGACTCATTGTGATATATCTAAGCATTGAAAGTACAACTGACGGGAAAAGAAAACACAAGAAAACAATGCCCCATGGACAGAAAAAAAATGATTTGAAAAAAGGGAATCAAAAGAGAGAAGAAAACCCTCTTTCCCACCTCTATTCTTCGATCCCCCTCTTCAATGAAAATGAAAAATTCTCAATAGCTTCCTCCAAACCCCACCGTTTGGCAATAAAAAAATTACATTTTTTTTTATGAAATGTAAATTTGCATATATATTAATCTTTTTTATTTGTTTATTCAGAGTCTCTCTCTCTCTCTCTCACCACATTTAAATTTCTGACATTTTCTTTTTAATACTTGACATTGCGGCAAATAGCGGCCAGCCTACCACCTTTTTCTCTCTCTCTCTCTCTCTCTCTCTCTCTGCCGCAAAGGTATGGTTAAATGACAGCTCATTTAACCATGGTCAGTCTTTGACACTGGTTAACTTAAGTCGCAGTTGAGTGAAGCACAAACTTGTCCTAACGTCTAAAAAGTAAAGGCTGATTTTGGTATTGGCAACAAGATAGGGGTGGATTTGTCAATAGGTCATATGTTAGGGATGGATATGAAAAAGAATCTTTTTTTTAAAAAGTAAAATTATTTCATTGAGTGTTTTGATTAGAGTTTGATGTATCTAATGTTAATATATCTAATTTAATGAGACAAACTTGAAGCTTATCTAACGGTCAACGTGATGCCCCATATAAATTGCAAATTCAACTAGTCAAGTGTTCAACCTATTTCAACAAAGTGCTTATTACACAGTTCAAGGTGCTCAACTACCTCTCATACTACTCATTGTAGTGAACATACCGTATCTGTAAAAAAAAAAAGTTCAGCAATGACAGTAGGTCATGGGTTTTTCGAAGGATAACCCCACATAATATTTTATATGACTTAAAAGCAATAATACACTTGACATGCTCAAACATTACAAAACAGGAAATCTCAGTCTTGGGATTGTCGTGCATCTAATCATTTTTTTTGAGTAACCGACTCGAGCTACAAATAGTTGCATCTGGCAACACACAAGCTTTATAGACAAGATTTTTGCTCGAGGAGTTGGGCCTTGCACAAAAGAGATCCTTTTCTCGAGCTTGTAGTGCTTGTACACAATTTTGCACCTTTTCAAAAAGCACAAAATATGGTATGCGCACCTGCATGCCCCACAAAGCTTACCTGAGGGTGACAACATAAATGTAATAACAAATCTAATCACATGAGGTTCAATGGAAACAAGAAGCAAGTGAAGAAAAATAATGACAAGAACTAACTGCAGAACTAATTAAGCATACACTATATGTCATTTACAGGAAGCATATGATTTCAGGGATATAAAGATAAGTAAGGAATAGTAAATCATGAGTCATATAAGTATCATATGTTATTATCTCATTTTCTTAAATCTTTATTTAATTTATCCAAAATCCTTGTGTGATTGTTCCCTACCTCAGGAGGTTGCGTCGTTGTGAGCACCTATAGGTGTAGGTGATGCGGGGCTCAGGCCGCAGAGCATGAACGAAATCCGTTGTGAGAACTGCGAAAGTGTGAACGCTAATTATGCTATAATCATAATAAAGAACATAAAGGGGCAGTGGTAGGGCTTGCCCTATCGATGAAGTGCATGAGCGGGAGGGGTCGAGGCCCCTGTCATATAGAATCTGACGAGTGGCAGGGGCCAAGTCTCCTGCTTATTAGAAAATATCAAACGGCAAGGGCCCAAGGGCCCTTCCTGACAAACCTCGAATGGCAAAAGCTGAGGCTCCTGCTTGACAGAACTTGATGAACGGTAGGGGCCAAGGCCCCTGCCTGACAGACTTCAAATGGCAAGGCCTCGAACCCTCCCAGACTGGCTTCAAATGGCAAGGGCCTCAGCCTCTGTCTGACAAACAACAAATGGCAAGGGGGCCGACCCCTGCCTGACCGACTACAAATGGCAGGGGCCTCGGACCCTGCTTGACAATATCATGATTGGTAGGGGTTGAGGCCCCTGTCTGACTAATATCACAATCGACAAAGACTGAGGCCCCTGCCTGCCTGCCTGAACAAAATGAACGACAGGGGCCAAGGCCCCTACTGATGGACATCGAATGGCAGAAGGGGCCCTGCCCAACAAAAACAACGAAGAAGAGGGAGGGAGAGTATGGAAGGGGCCGCCAGACTCTTGTCAGCCTTCCGACGGTGCAAAGAAAAAGAGGAGGAAGGACTGGCAGAAGGCCGCCAACCTCTTGCTAGCCTTCCGACAAAGCCAAGATGAGGGGGGAGGTGCGGTAGAGGGGCGTTGATCCTCTGTTGACCTTCTGATAGGAATAGAGGGAGCGGGAGGGCATGACAGGGGTTGTCAGCCTTCTGTTGTGCCTCCGACAACAAAGGAGATCAAAGAAGGAAGGGAAAAAATAAGACATGGAGAAGAGGAGGGCATGACAGGGAGTCGTTGGCTTCCTGTCGGCCCTCTGACAGCCATAAAAAGAAGAAGAAGAAAAGAAGAGGAAGATAGAAGAAGAACATACCTGGAAGAGGGAGCCGGTGTCGTCGGTCGGCACTATCGGTCGACGTTGTCGACCGACATCATCGATGTTGCCGCACACAGAGAATGAGAGAGAGAGAGAGAGCACAGTCGAGAGGGGGACGGGAGGTGAGGGTGAGGATGAGCAGGGGAGAGGGTGCGAGGTAAAGGCCTCCCCTCCCCTTACGTGTTTTTAATGCACGGGGGAGGTGAGTAAAATGAGAAACCCTCAAAAGGTTTCCCTTTTTTGTAAGGGAGGAGGTATGCAGCGGCGTGAGGGAGAGGGTTTTAAAAGAAACCCTCGGCCCTACAAGTTTTAACCCTAACGGGTTGCCAGATCTGGGTCAGTTTTGGATCCGTCCTGGGTCTAAATATTTTTTTTAAGTGGGTTTTACAACTCTGCTCCCTACAGAGGTCTTTCTGACTATGTTCAAGTGAAGGGATGTTTCTTGGCTCAGACTGCCTCACAGTCTGGAGAATTTGTCGATCTCATACTTCCAACCGAGTAGCACACACTCAAGGCTAACACAGGCTTATGATCGTCGACTTGGACCTTGCGCAAACTGCTAGTGCGGAAAGCATTAGTGTAGCACAAGGCGTCTCCATGCCTGCCTTTAGAAGCACGACGTTGCACCACTGCAGCCTCACACGCGTGTTCAACAACGCATCGCTTGACTGTGCACGCTCCCTGTGTAGCATGCCAAAGAACACGCAATCCCTGCAAGCACGTGACATCATCTACGCCGCCTCTTGTGATGCACACTCTCACCACACAACACTCCAGACTTCGTGCCTAACCTGCAGCATGCAACATCATTCACGCTACTTCCTGTGATGCACACCTTAGTGGCACCTCATCCAGTGTGTGCAACGACGTCAGGACTTGACTACAGTCTGCCACTGCCGCAACAAGTTTTTCTGCAGACATATCACAGTTTATTTAGTCTATGAAACTCCCTCAGTCGACAGTCTTTGTGAGTTGCCTGTTGTGAGGCAGAATATTGTGTTAAGGCTGAGTGTAGCCTAGAAGGCAGCAACTTCCCTTGTAATCAGTGTATGAGAGGTGTTCAAGTCTTTGTTGTTTTGTGAACTTGTAACTTAGTCTAAGGCTAAACAAAACCCTCCTTCATCCTTGTAATAGAGTAGTGTTATATTAAAAGACAAAACACAAGCAGACACTATAAGTGGCGCCTCATATGAGGTCACGAAAGAGAAAAGAGCTAAAAGACATAGCTCTAAAAGACCAATCTTCCTCATTAAAAGAATTGAGAGACCTCGATAAAGGTCTTTTGCCTTCAAAAATAGATCTTAAATCTAAAGTCCCACCAAGTGGTATGAAAGCCAATGAAGGTCATAGAATATACAAAGGTTCTAGCTCTTGTTTAGAGGGAGATGAATTGACTAAAACATTCTATGTTAAAACTCAAACCGAGTTCATGAGAAAACTCACTCAAAGAGATGAGATGCTCATGCTTCAACTCAGTCAAAATGTCAATACTATGGTGAGAGGAAATAAAGAGCAAGTGACTCTAATTCAAGAGCATGAAATACGGTTTAGAGGAGATGAAAGGGGTAATGAGATTTCACCTTAGAATTATGCTTAAAAAGCAAAGATAAAGGTAGAGCTACCTACTTTTAAGAAAGAAAATCCTGGAGAATGGTTGTTCAAGGTCATTCACTATTTCACATGCCATCAAACTCTTAATGACCAAAAAGTTGATGAAGTCATTTTAATGTTAGAGGAGAATGGATTGAAATAGTACTCTTGGTATGAGATAATGTATGGAAAGCCGGATTGACCAACCTTCCAATAAGTGCTAATGAAAAGATTTGGCCCTACATTGATGGTGAACCATAGTGTAACCCTTAAACAACTTAAACAAAGGGAACACTAGATGAGTATCAAAATAAGTTTGAAGAGGTGTGTTTGATGCTTTCACCAATAGACCAAGAAACCTTATTCATATCATATGTAGGGGTATTAAAATATGAGTTACAGATAAAAGTACTCGAAATAAATATGCACAAAGGGAAAGGATAATTACAAACATATCAAATTGAGTCCAAGAGAATAAGGAAGAAATGAAGGCTTGACAAAGCCTAAAACCGAGTTTGTGACTGAAGCACAACTAGATGAAAAAAGAAAAAAAGGCGAGTATTTTCGATGTTGTGAATTGTGGAGTCCAAGCCACAAGTGTAAAAGTCTAAAAATTCTCCAAATCCAAGAGGAGGAGGAGGAGAGTGATAAATCCGAAGAGGAAGCACTAGAAGTAAGTGAAGGATACCATGCCTTATCGTGAAATGCAAGTCCAAATTCGATGAAGCTTGAAGGCAAGCTTAATGGCTATAAGATACAAGTTTTAGTAGATACTGGGGTAACACAGTTTTATTGAAGAAAAAATGGTTTTGAAAATGGGTTGTCAAATCAAGGAACATCTAATGTTCTAAGTATTCATCGACAATGGAGGAAGTTTACAATGTTCTCAAGTTTGCCCAAATGCTCCACTTATGTTCAACAAGTCCAAATTTTTGATAGGTCTTTATCTACTTCCTATTCAAGGAGTGGATGTGGTCTTGGGGATATCATGGCTCAAGCAATTGGGGAAAGTCTCATGGGATTTTGGAAACATGGAGTTATCATATAACCAAGGAAATGAATGTGGCATTCTCAAAGCTAGTAGTTCAAAAGAAGTTAAAAACAAGGAAGTACTTTAAATATTGAAAACATTTAAGAGTGTCGTATTATGTTTGGTAAAAAAAATAAAAACAAAAGAAAACCAAATAAACATTCTAATTGATTTAGCTCTAGTATTGGAGGAGTTTCATATGGTGTTCCAAGAACCTAAGGAATTACCACCACAAAGGACACAAGATCATCACATTGTGTTGAATGAAAATTCCAAACTAATAAGCATTCGACCATACCGTTATGCAATTATTCAAAAAGAGGCCATGGAAGAGATGGTGAAAGAAATGTTAGAGAGTAGAATTATTAGGCCAAGTTTCAACCCATTCTCTTCTTCAGTCTTGTTAGTCAAAAAGAAGGATAACACTTGCAGGTTTTGCATTGATTATCAAGCACTTAACAATATCAGGATCAAGGATAAATATCACATACCGGTTATTGAAGAGTTACTTGATGAATTTCATAGAGCTAAATATTTCTTCAAGTTAGATTTGAGAGTGGGATATCATCAAATAAGGATGGTCGAGAATGACATATATAAGACCGCTTTCTGAACTCATGATGGGCAATATGAGTTCCTTATTATGCATTTTGGTCTTACAAATGCTCCAGCTACATTTCAAAGAACCATGAATGATATTTTTAGACCATTCTTGAGAAGATATATTTTAGTTTTTTTAATGATATCCTCATCTATAGTAGAAGTTGGGAAGAACATTTATTACACGTCAAGGAAGCATTGAGGATTCTAAAAGAAAATAATTTATATGCAAAAAGGTCTAAATGTGAGTTTGGTTTACCCCAAGTCATGTACCTTGGACACAGTCTCAAAGGATGAGGTGATGTCGGATTCTGATAAGATAAAGAATATGAAAGAATGGCCCGTGCCAAATACCATCAAAATGTTGAGAGATTTTCTCAGACTAACAGGGCATTATAGAAGGTTCATCAAAGGTTATGGAACGATTTCCGCTTTCCTTACACAATTGTTAAAAAAGAATGCCTTTGAATGGAATGAAAAAGCTAACCAAGCATTCATATTACTTAAAGAAGCCATGGTTAGTGCTCCAGTTTTGTCATTACCGAATTTCTCAAATGAGTTTGAAATTGAAACTTATGCAAGTGACTATAGAATTGGGGCAGTTCTCCTACAAAATGAACATCTTATAGTATTTATAAGAAAAGCTATATCAAAGAAAGTGAATACCATGAGTGCTTATGACAGAGAAATGCTTGCTATAGTATTAGCAATTGAAAAATGGAGACCTTATGTACTTGGGAGAAGATTCAAAGTACGGACTGATCACCACAACCTCAAGTATCTTATAGAACAACGGGTGACCACATTTAGCCAACAGAGGTGGATTGTAAAGTTACAAAGTTATAATTTTGAGATTACGTATAAGAAAGGATCATGCAAAAAAGTAGCAGATGCACTATCGCGCATGGGGGAAGAAAATCATGTCGAAGGCAAATATACCTTTGAGGACAAAGGATAGGCTGAGCATGGTGGACTGATGTGACTCACAGTGAATCTATGCGATTATGAAATATGTGATTGTATCAGTTAGCGCATCAACACAGCTGAAGGTCGCACTTGACAGCGTGAGTTTTTGCTTGTACAAAGCATGCTGCCAGTATAGCATGCCACATCAGCTAGTAGTCAGTAGGGTCAAATGGCCAGCTAGTTGTACAACTTAGTGCGCCACATCAGAATGACCAGGTTCAGTGCATGGGAGTCTTGGGTGCCACTTCAGCAGGCCCAATTCAATGAATGAGAGCCTTGGATGGTTGAGACCACTTGTGACGGCTGGGACCACTTGTGACAGTTGGGAAACAACTAATGGTTTATGCAAACTGGTTTGTAGTTTTGTACAACCTATAAATAGGCTTCATTTTCATTGAATTATGTCTTTTGAAATCATTTGAATAGAATTAGAGACTGTGGTCTTTTGGCAAGAGATAAATCTCTTTGGTGCCTCAGGGCATTTGGATCCCTAAGCAGGAATATTCAAGATTTATGCTAAACATTCATCCTTGGTCCAATTCCAGTTAGTTTCAAGCTAACTGGGTTAGATTTGGACTTGATCAAGCACTTCGAGCCTAAATCGGGTTCATCACACATCCGATGATTTTGCACATACACACTTCCAACCGAGCAGCGCATAGTCAAAGCTAACACAAGCCCATGATCTTCGACTTGGACCTTGCTCAAACTGCTAATGCGCAAGGCATTATTGTAGCACAACGCAACGCTCACGCATCTGCATGTGTGCCTTTAGAAGCATGACACTATACCTGTGCAGCCTCACACGTGTGTTCAATTGTGCATCGCTTGACCGAGCACGCTCCCTGCATGGTGTGTCAGAGAACGCGCAACCCCTGCAGGCACGTGACATCATCTGTGCTGCCTCCTGCGACACACACTCTTGCCGCATACCGTGCCAGACTTCGTTCCTAACCTGCAGTGCGTGACATCATTTGTGTCGCTTCCTGTGACGCACACCTTAGTGGTACCTCATCCAGTGTACGCAATGACGTTAGGACTTGACTGTAGTCTGCTGCTGCCACAGCAAGCTTTCTTGCAGATATATCTATTTAGTTTGTGAACCTCCCTCAGTCGACAGTCTTTGTGAGTTTCCTATTGTGAGGTAGAATATTGCGTTAAGGCTGAGTGTAGCCTAGAAGTCTGCATGCTTCCTTGTAATCAGTGTATGAGAGGAGTTCAAGTCTTTGTTGTTTTGTGAACTTATAACTTAGTTTAAGGCTAGATGAAACCCTCTCTCATCCTTGTAATAGAGTAGTGTTATATTGAAAGACAAAACACAAGCACACACTACAAGTGGCTTCTCACACGAGGTCACAAAAGAGAAAAGAGCTAAGAGACATAGTTCTAAAAGACCAATCTATCACGCTAAAAGAATTGAAAGACCTCGATCAAGGTCTTTTGCCTTCGAAAATGGATCCTAAATCTAAGGTCCTACCAATAGGCAGCTAGTGTTCATCCTTACGTGGGTCAGAGTAGGCACTCTGTCCGACCCAAAGGAAGTTGATGGCCTCCTCCCTCCCTCCCGTGATACTCTCTCTCTCTCTCTTTATTTAGAGCCGAGATGCGCAAGCCCTTGCAGCCAGATCCCCTCTTGCCTTCCAGTCTCTCTCTGTCTCTATCTCTTTGTCATGTTTGTTGTCGTGCAAAATTTTGTCTAAGATTTCTGCTTTTCCTCTCGTTCCCTTCTTTCTCTATCTTGATCTCTTACGAGTAGGAGTTGTCTTATGATCATTACCCTAGATCTTTTGGCCCACCCTATAAGCATTCTTTAGCGGAGATCTGATCTCTCCAAATGATCTATTTCGAATAAGATGGACACATATCACTTTGGAGTTTTCAGAGGAGATTGATGGATTTTTGAATGTAGGGAACAAGGTCGCTGATGCTGCCAATGAGATCATTCATCGGTACTTCTGCAAGAAGTTTGAAATTTTGGACAAGGTTGATTTGAAATGTCTTAAGAATCCGATGCATGTGCAAAAAAAATTTGTTGTTCTAATTAAGTTTATTTAGATAACTTTTTTGTTGTGACCAAAATTGTTACATCACTCCAAATACACTTGAAAATCTTGCTTTATGTTATTTTTGTCACCTATCCAACTCTCATGATTTTGAACCCACAGAAATGGATTCCTAAAAAAAGATACAGAGTTAGTTTGCTAAAATACTTGCAGATACTTAGAAATGTGTTATTGCTTACAAAAACTATCGTTATCAGTGTTGTGAGAGGTGTACACCTCAGTACCTGAAGCGTATGCCTCAAAGGTGTGGCGCACACTCAGTACTTGAAGCATACTGGAATGTACAGCGCCTCCTCCTTTCTGGTGCCACATTTGAACACCCTTTCTGTTGTGTGACTACATCATGGAAGATGATCCCAACTGCACAAACCATTTCTCGACTTCCCTTCTATGTTGCACCCTTTGATTCTCATCCATCACACACTTACTTGTTGTATCCTTAATAGTTCTCGTTGCTTCCACAAGGCTTCCAAATATGTTTTTAGGCCAGCCCCCTCTTCAACCTTTGGATCTTCTGTCATCGACCGAACAATCCTCTGTGCTTCTAGGAATCAATTGTTGTTAACCCTTGACTTACAAACAATGAGGTTCAGGTTGTTAGCCCCACATGGTCGGTCACACATTGTATTATTTTTTCAAAATTAATATATCGTCATTTCTCGCACGTTCAATCCCCTTACCTTGGCTTTGATTTCTCAATCTTCATTATTTTAAAATTTTCATTATTTTATTAATATTATATATTTTATTATTTTGATCATGAAGTTTACGCTTCAACGCCTCGAGGCTTATGCCTTGCTTCATAACATGCTCAACGCCTCGCTTCGCCTCATCACATTTAACAACCTTGATCGTTATAACTCAAAGTTAAAAGCCGTAGACTATGTCAAGGATCTTGATGATCCTAGTAATTTGTTTTCTAAAAATCATATGAATAGTCTGCTTTGGTTGCAGCTGAACCAATCACATAGACACATTTCAACAGAAAAATTGTTACATTAAGAAAAAATAGCTCAAAATGTCGACTTATTTTGGTAAATGTAAGCAGTCTTTAGTGGGTATACTCTATTCAGAAAGTGATTCTACGCGTTGAAAAAACAGGATTTTTGTACATTGTTTCAATTAGTTTAGGAATGACATGCATTTGCTACCGAAGTTCTTAATTCCTAATTATGAGTATGATACTGTAGTTCTTTAATTATTTTTTGCACTTGTTAGTATAGTTTATTGTCATAAAAAAATATTATTATTTTTTTACTGTACATTTGTGCCCATTGTAGCTTAAATTCGACAGGGCCAGTTCCAATAAAGTTAGATCCAAATAGGAAATCTACTGACCATAGATCCAAACTGAACTGACTGAGCTGCTTCTGAAAAGCTGAATCTAAACAACTTCGGGAGACCGCAGCACCGTCACCGTGACAGCACTGCAGCCTTCATGCATAATTTATTACTGCAGTCTTGATATTCAGAGCAGATCAACCAAATCACTTCTAAAAAAGTGATTTGACATCCTCACGGTCCACAATGTACTAGGACATGAGTTTCTTGTGGGATGAGGCAATGGACGGTGAAGATGTGAAATCACTTTCAGATCACCTGATATTCTCTTATTCATATCTGACCTGTGTGGTAATTGGAAACAGTAAAGTTTAGTTTGTGCATTCCAAAATAGTAAAGGAAACTTTTCAAAGGGCACCTAAGTTTTGAAAAAATTTAGAAACTCGCTCAAAATATAGTGATTAATTAAAAAGGCTCAGGAGTTTACTATAGTCAAGTTTGTTATTAAATGTGAGGTAAAATTATCATTTTACCTTCAATATCATAATTTAAAAAGTGCACCAAAAAAAAGGATAGAGTCTTTGAAAGGCTAACTAGTAAATTAACTCTCTTTTAACTCATGTTGGGTTGGTGATAGAAAGTTTGTTTTTGATTAATGGTACAAAATTTAAGTGTTTTTTTTTTAACTTTAAGTACGTTTCTTAAAATTTCTCAACAGTAAAACGTGATGATATGTCATATTCATACACGTCAGACATTGTCACGGTAAGAAGCCAATTCATTGCAAGCCATGGTTCAAAAGCCAATGTAGACAGAGAGAGAGACCCCCCTACGCCCCTAGATTCGCTAGGTGGATTCTAGGTGGGACCCTTAAGATAAAACAAAGCATTGGGAGGTCAGATTTCCAAAATTGTCAGAGATTTCATTGGATACCACACTAAGCCACGTGATATGCATATCATTGTAGCGAACCAGGTGGAATAAGCAAACGCACAAACATCCAGGTTTCCTTTTTCATATTTGGAGTTTCAAAGCAGCACTCCATAAAGGGTTAGATGCATACAAAAAAGACGGCCTTTAATTTCATTCATTTCATATTGATAACAAAATTTCAATTGGGCCAGGTAAGGCAGGGGTGGTCGTGCGTCCCACACAGGGTTTTTCTTGATTTACAACAACAACTACTACAACTACTCCTTCATCCCAAAACAATTGGGGTCGGCGATACGAACCAACAAAGAAAATCATTATGGGTCTTCCACATGAATCCTTCTCCTCCATTCATTTCTATCCAATGTCATGTCCTCGGTGAAGTTCAAAGCATTCATATCCTTTTTTATCACCTACATCCATGTCTTCCTAGGCCTACCCCGACCTCTTTTAACTAATATATTTTCTCATTTCTCCATCCTTCTAACTGGAGCATCATTAGACCTTCGTCGAATATGTCCAAACCACCGTAAACGATTCTCTCTCATCTTATTTTCAATGGGTGCAACGCCTACCTTCTTACGTATCTCCTCGTTCTGAATCTTATCTTTTACTGTATTTCCACACATCCATCTCATCATACGCATCTCAGCTACACTCATTTTTTGAATATGATGTCTCTTGGCAGCCCAACATTCTGTACTATATAGTAAAGCGGGTCTAATAGTCGTCCTATAAAACTTTCCCTTCAACCGCAATGGCATTCTACGATCGCACAACACTCCAGTTGCACTCTTCCATATCATCCACCCAACCTTTATCCTATGATTTACATCTCCATCAATTTCTTCATACTTTTGAATAATAGATCCCAAATATTTGAAAGAATCATCCACTGGTATTTCGTGCTCACCAAGCTTCACTACACTCCCATCACTACTTCGTTGCTTACTAAATCGACATTTCATGTATTCTGTCTTACTCTTACTCAACTTAAAACCTCTTGCTTTCAATGTCTGTCTCCATAATTCTAACTTAGCATTAACCCCAGCTCTAGACTCATCAATAAAAACAATATCATCAGCAAACAACATACACCACGACACATTTTCTTGAATTGATCTCGTAAGCTCATCCATCACTATAGCAAATAGGAAATGGCTTAAAGCAGATCCTTGATGTAACCCAACCGTTATAGGAAAATTGGTTGTCACCCCTCCACAAGTGCGGACATTGGTTACTACTCCTTCATACATATCTTTAATTATACTAATGTACTTGAGAGAAACACCTTTCTTCATCATTGTCCACCAGAGAACGTCCCTAGGTACTCTATCGTAAGCCTTCTCCAAATCAATAAAAACCAAATGCAAATCTTTGTTCCTCTCTCTATTTCTCTCAATAAGATGTCTAAGAAGATGTATAGCTTCCACAGTTGATCTTCCAGGCATAAAACCAAATTGATTCTGCGATATCATGACAATCTTCCTCAACCTAGACTCAATCACCCTCTCCCAAAGTTTCATAGTATGACTCATGAGTTTTATACCACGATAGTTTGTGCAATCTTATATATCACCCTTATTCTTATATAGAGGCACCAAAGTACTCTTCCTTCACTCATTAGGCATCTTATTTGTCCGCCAAATCTTGTTAAAAAGATTTGTCAACCATTCTAAACTTTTCTCTCCTAAGCATTTTCAAGCCTCGATAGGTATACCATCTGGGCCAACTGCCCTTTTTTATTTCATTTTCTTCAAAGCCTCTGCAATTTCTTTCTTTTGAATCTTGCGCATGAAGTCACGATTCATCTCATGAAAAGGAATTGAAAAGTCTCCAAGATCCTGAGCATGACTTTCATTAAATAGCTTATCAAAATAATCTTTCCATCTCTCATTAATCTCCTCATCTTTGACTAAAACCCTTTGCGTTTCATCTTTGATACATCTAACCATACCCAGATCCCTCGATTTCCTATCTCTCATATTTGCAAGCCTATAAATATCCTTCTCACCCTCTTTGGTATCCAACTTGTCATAAACCTCCTTATATACCTTATCCCTCGCATTCTGAACTACTTTTTTAGCTTCCTTCTTTGCTATCATATACTTCTCCAAATTCTCATTATCATGATTTTTACTTAGATTTCTATAACACTCTCTTTTAACCTTAATAGCTAATTTGACATCCTCGTTCCACCACGATGTATCATTACCTAGCAGTGCACCACCTTTAGACTCACCCAATACCTCCTTAGCCACCTTTCTCATGCCACCCGCTATCTTATTCCACATAGATTTTGAATCCTCCTCGAGACACCAATCGATTTCCTTAACTACCCACTCTACAAACATTCCTTGTTTAGCTTATTTCAGTGCCCACCACTTAATTCTAGGATCTATCATATGTCTATCCCTTTGGCGGTATTGTCTAATTCTAAGATCTAAAATTAAGACTCTATGTTGTGTAGCTACACTTTCTCCCGGTATAACCTTACAATCGATGCAACAACCCCTATCTCTCTTTCTAAGTAGGAAAAAATCTATCTGACTCGTATTAACCCCACTTTTAAATGTTACTAGGTGAGACTCTCTCTTCCTAAACCAAGTGTTTGCTAAGATCATATCATAGGACAAACCAAAATCTAAAATCCTTTCTTCACTTTCGTTTCTTTCTCCTATACCATAGCCTTCATGGATACTCTCAAATCCATCCCTACTAATGCCTACATGCCCATTAAGGTCACCGCCGATGAAAAGCCTTTCTCCATAAGATATCCCTTGTACTACTTCATCTATATCTTCCCAAAATTGACGCTTAATGGAATCATCTAAACCTACTTGAGGTGCATAAACATTAATAATATTAATAATATTCGTACATAATACTAATTTAATAAGTAAAATCCTATCACCCTTCCTACGGACCTCAACTATATTGTCTATAAACTCACGACTCATAACAATCCCTACTCCATTCCTATTCCTATTTATTCCTGTATACCAAATCTTATATTCCCAAGGTTCTATCACTTTTGCTTTCTCATCTATCCATTTGGTCTCTTATAGACATAAAATATCAATCTTTCTCCTACACATAACATCTACTAACTCTACCAACTTACCAGTTAAAGGTCCTATGTTCCAAGTGGCTAACCTAATTTTATGGTCTTGGACTAACTTCTTTACCCCCACCCGTCCAACAAAGTGAGGGAACCCTTGCCTATTTAACATCACACCCAGGCGCCGGTGTGACGCGTCGCTTCCGGGCGACGACCTAGCAACCCTTGCCCATTTATCATTGCCTCTGAGCTTATAGAGTACAGCGCGTCGCTCAGTAGAAAATGCCCCCAACGAAATTCTCATATTGGTTCATATTCATAAGGTATGATTAAGTTTTTATGCTGGCTGTTACAGGCCTACTGCAACCCTCCTCCTTTATCCGAGCTTGGGACATGCAGTGTATAACTAAACAGTTATAAACTGACGGAGTTAAAATAAAATAAAATTTCAATCATTTTTGTGGGGTCTTTCACTCTTTTTTATTGTTTTAGGTCGAGAACCAGACCGCTTAATGGTGCCCACCTTTCTGCAAGAAAAACTTGAGTGGGTAACCGACACCTGACAGTTAAAGTCACCTGAGATGAAAGGGTCATCACCTTCACCTCGAGCCCGCTGTCACAAGTCCTCTATTATTCATTGTGAGAAACTATGCACAGATCGGAAAAGGAAGTAACTAATACCAGAGGCACCAATGGATACCATGCCGACAGCAATTTGTAGTCTTGCTCTTGCTCTAGGGATGCAAACGGATTCCCATTGGATGTGGCCAATACTTGGATGTTGACTAAATGAATTTAAATTTGGTTTCGGATTTGGATGGTGAGAAGCTCGTACTAAATCCACTATTTTTACCTTTAAACGAATTTAGATAGCTGTCAAATTCAAAAAAAAATTAGGTAGCAAAAAATCAAAATCATATCCTCATCTGATTATAATTAGATATTGTTTTGGCTTACAAAATGCAACTAAACCCAATCGAATTCGATCAGATAAAATCCCGTTAGCTGACATTCTTACTTTCTTGTTTGCTTCTTCTATGCGCTTCCCTCACATAATCGTCCATGCTTGGCTCCTCTTTTGTTGTAAGCATGAAGCAAGTATGAGAATCTGTCTGCTAAGCGACAATGTTAAAGAAATGCTTGAATAATATGTGAAAGTGTTTTCTTCGAATGTATCATTTTTTTGTCCAATGAAATTGATAGAAGCCACATTTAATAGAAATTTTTCTTTCGACTATAGTTTGGTTGTTAATACCATATATATATATATATATATATATATATATATAAGGACAGCTACTGCACTATACTTTTGATCGTGAAATATCGATTGCTTGTTGAACTCTGTGAATCATGCAAAGCAGGACACTCCAAATTTGGGGGCCAAGGAGTTTTACAATACGATCTTGGTTTAAAAAAAAATGTACACTAAAGACACCACTTAATCAACTTTGGTCCATGAATCTAACAAATAACAAAAAATTTTAATCTCTCAATGTCTCAATTCAAAAATACAGGATTTGAATTGATGACGTTTCATTAATTTCTCCTGTTCAAAAGATTATATTTCAATTGAAATCCACTAAAGCATCCACGGCTGAATGGTTAAAGGCTCTAATTCATAATTGGCAAATTCTTAGGTGGATGCATGCAAATTGGAACGTTGAATAATAGAATTGGCTGGAAGACTGTAATAAACAATGGTTTCAATGCGTAAAAAATGGCATAGTTAAAACTTGCATTGTGACTTCAACAACTAAATAAATGATGCAGCTGGCTGGCATAGAATCTCATTTAGAGTCCCAACTTTTTGGCTGGTATTTAACATATGGTTTCATGTTTTTTAAAAGCATATTTTATGACGTCATGAATTGCCAAACAGAGACCTAGTGGGAGTAACATTTTGTTGGAATTGCCAAACAGAGACCTAGTGGGAGTAACTTGGCCAACCGTACCCATCAGGGCAAGGGTTGAGCAGACCTAGAAAAATTGGCCCCGTGACAGCTACCTTCGTTTGGTTGGAGAGTGTTAGGACGTCATGACTTCCAAACCCACACAGGTATATATATAAAAAGGCGATTAATGTTACACCCCGGCTGAAGGTAAGCCTTTTTTTTTTCTTAGAACGAGTCACTTTCAAGGTAAAGTGTTTCTCAGTGGAGGTATGAACCCATTTTGACAGGAAAGCTGCTTTTAACATTGTATTTATTATGTGGGTCCTACTACAGTGATCGTCTACAAGAGCTTGATGAAGCAAGCGAGTTAATTTGCGAGCTTCGCTACTAACAGAAAGCGACTGCCAGTGAGTTTGTATCTCTCATAGACATTTGTTTCACCCATTGCAAGAAAGAGACCTTATTTTCTGTAAAAGATAATATCTTTGTACCAAAGTGCATGAAACAAGCACCCCTTAACTGGCCTCAACTTGCCTTTCATAAGAAAATACTTGGGCGTAACCTTGAGTTTTCTATAATGAGACTATTAAACTATTCCTATTACATAAAAAAAAAAATAGGCAAAAATGCTCTTTTTTGAATCTTTGATGTCTTTATTTGACTGGTTGACAGTTACAGTTAAAAGTTGGATCTCAATATGTCTTTTTGAAATACCAGAAGAAAGGTGGATCTCTAAATAAAAAAAATCCATTTTTTAACATGAAAAAGACATTTATAACACCAAGAACGTATCCTTCCATTCCATACAGAAACAAACTTTCCATTTTTAAGTCGTAACTTTCTTGGAAAGTTTCCAATGGCCGAACAAAAAGTGAGCTTATAAGATTTTAAGAAACTTTGTGTGACTATGGTTGCCCTCAAGAGGGACAAGTCTAACAACGTCAACTATAAGGAGACTAGTAAACCTCCAAAATAAGCTTCACCAGCTTTTCTTGTTGTAGCCTTAACGGTCAAATATGAAGCTTCAAGGGGTTTTGCTTAGTGGGAAGGGGCCTTGGCTGATAGACTCGCGGTCAAAGTTGCATTCCTATAAGCATCAGCCCTTTGCATATAAGAAAGGGCAAGAGCTAGCTTTATGTCCCTTTCTCTTCCCAAAGCAACTTGACTCTGCAAGTGCCATCACATGCAACACTTTGACTGTGCCTCTGCACCTGCCTGCCCTCTATTTGCTTTTGTGCCCCACAACTAAGAGACTGTCAGCCAAAGATGGAGGGCACCAGATGCAGCGGCACCCTCAAAGTGTGCCATGTGATGGCACTTGATCCTGGCTGATGGACTCTCTGGGGCAAGGGATGGGCTACGGGTTTACACCGTCGAAAAAGTGATTGTAAGTACATCAGACATATCCAGCTGACTAGGTCTCTGATTTCCCAGTTGCTGCTCATAAAAAAGTCAGAAGGGACTCCTAATGACCTTCCCTTATGCATTCATCGAGTTTTTAAGGTATTTCAATGAAAGTGGCAGGTCAAGAAATTAGAAGCGGCGGTCCTCTTTACTTTACTTGGTGAGACTTGATTGACCCCAACAAACCATACATAGCATAAAACTTACATGTTCATTCTTTCAGAGTGCTTGATTGATAGAGACCAACAAATGTGAACCAATAAAGATTCCAAACTTTGAAATTTGATTTATGACCCATATCATTTGCCTAGTAATTGGTGGAAAAGCAAGGATGAATGCGTATTAAATTAGATTGATGGGAACATGAGTCTGCAAACCTAGCCAAGCAGTGTTACCTTGCATGTGATTTGTTTCCTTTTGCGCTATTCTGTCTGATTTGTTTCCTTTCAAAATGATTAGCACAAAACACAGAAGAGGTTGATTTGGAGCCCAGTACAGCAGCAACAGCTGCCATGTTCAGGGATCCCTTGGAGGAGCATTAAAGCTTACGTATGCTAAAAAACACAGGGTTGTCTATATGGTAAAAAGATACAGCAAGGTGAGTGAAAAATATGGTCTTTAGCATCTTTGTTTTGTAGTTGATACTGTGAAGAGTTTTGGATGGTATGATGGGTTTTTGGTTTCAACCCATTTACTTGATTCTGTACATCACCATTGCCATCTTCTTCTTCTTCCCTTGCTTCTGTGCTGTGACCAACAGGGTTGAAGGCTCGTGGGAAGAAGTGGGTCAGCACCCAAGTAAGGGTTTGGGGTTTTCTTGGGTTAAGGGTGAGGAAGCTAATAAAGGCCAGATTCAGAAGGTTTCAGGAGAGGATGGTCGTGGTAGGAAGATATGGGTTTTGCAGAAAGTTGGGGTTTTTCTTGGGTTTAAGAGCCATGAGAAGGAAATGTCAAGCCATGAGGAGATTGGTTCATCACCAGCCCCAGCACCAATGGTTGGTGGAGGTATAACTGAAACCCCGCCTCCTTCTGTCCCATTCTTCAGTCATGAAAACCCTCATCATCCATCATTGCACCCTACTTTTGTTTTTCCTCATGAGGTGAACAATCCCAGCAGTAGGAGAGAGAACAACGGGTCTAAAGTTGGAAGAGGTGCCATAATAGTGGTGGTCTCTACAGCAGGAATTTTTGCTGTTTTCATCATGGTCTTCTTTGGGTTTGTGAGATTCAGAGGGAAGAAGAAGAAGCAGACAGCAGTGAGGACATTGCTGTTACCTGGCTTCTGCAGTGGTGGAGCACAAAACCTGGAGGTGAACAACTCTTCAAACTTTGACAACAAGGTTGGCTTTGATCAGGGCCCTGAGCATTTCTATTTGAACACATTAGACCCGTCTGCAAAGGTTCCTGATGATTTCAAACAAAACACAGGGAACCTCGATGTGCTGCCCAGGGGAAAGAAACATAGTTCCCCTGGCCAAGGTCGGATACTCAAATCCGATAGCCGGAATCGTCTCTCGCTCGATCAGAACGAGATTCTTTTCAGATCGATGTCGGCCGAAGAAGAATTTTTCCATTCCATCTGCCGATCTAAGTCATTGAGCAGGCGGTTTTCCGATGTCTCAGGTGCTAATTCAGGTTTACCATCTCCAGCTTCCTCTCCTTCGGTTTTATCAAAGTATTCTCCAAGAGGGGCTGCATTGTCATCACCATGTAGACCAGTAACACCAAATACTACTCTGATTTCTTCTGCTTCATCAATTCCAAATGATCCTTCAGCTTCGCCTGTTACTTCTAATCCACAAAATGAAGCACCAAGCATGCATACTTCAAATGCTGCTCCACCTCTGATGCGTTTTCATAATGCAACCCCACCATCGCCACCTCGCGTGCCACCACCTCCTCCTTTACCAAAGGGACTAACTGCACCTGAGGCGATCCAAGCTGCGCAATCTGCGTCGACTGGTATGGATGGGAATCACCTGCCAAAACTGAAACCTCTACACTGGGACAAAGTTCGAGCTGCGTCGGATCGTTCTATGGTGTGGGACAAGTTGAGAGCAGGCTCATTTGAGTATGAAATTCAGTCTCAATTCTGATCTAGTTGTTTTCTCCATTAGCATTTCCACCATTCTTTTCTTCATTTGGTTCTTGTTTGTGGTGGTGCTCATATGCTGAATCAAGATTTCAATTTAAGCACAGGTTTGATGAAGAAATGATCGAGTCTCTTTTCGGGTACAATCTGCAAAACTCTGCCAAGAATGAAGAAGCCAGAAACAAAAACTCCCCTCCCAGAAAGCATCTTTTTGAACCGAAAAGGTTGCAGAACATAACCATTCTCTCCAAAGCGCTGAATGCCTCCCCAGAGCAAGTGTGTGATGCCTTGATGCAAGGTAGATTTTGGAGAACAGAACCTGAACAACATTGATATAATTGTTTGTAAAGTTGATCCTGTTAGAAATGCACAGATTAACTGATTCTAACTAAAAGGTCCTTTGGTAACAGGGGATGGATTAACTGTAGAACAATTAGAAGCACTGGCAAAGATGGTACCCACCAAGGAAGAAGAAGAGAAGCTGTCTAACTATGACGGAGACGTTAATGAACTCGGCTTGGGAGAGAGATTTGTCAAGGAAATGCTGAACTTGCCACTGGCCTTTGTAAGAATTGAAGTAATGCTGTACAAAGAAACCTTCGATGATGAGGTGCTTCACCTCAAAAAATCATTTGTGACTCTAGAGGTGAGCAGTGACCATATGACTTTCAGTGCTTCATTAGAAAGTTGCAAGCATTTGTTGCTGACTCTCTCTCTCTCTCTCTCTCTCTCTCTCTCTCTCTCTCTCTCTCTCTCTCTCTCTCTCTCTCTCTCTAGGATGCCTGCAAGGAATTGAAGTCAAGTCGCCTCTTTCTGAAGTTGCTGGAAGCTGTGTTAAAGACGGGAAACCGGATGAATGATGGAACGAGTCGAGGAGGCGCAAAAGCTTTCAAGCTTGATGCATTGCTTAAACTTGCGGATGTGAAAGGAACAGATGGGAAGACCACGTTACTGCATTTTGTAGTTCAGGAGATGATCCGATTTGAAGGTGTCGGGGCTTATGAAGAAACAGCCGACAGCACTGATGATGATTCCAGATATGAAGTATGTGAGGAAAAAGAGGAGTGCTACAGAAGAACTGGCCTTGAGATCGTTTCACGTCTAAGTACAGAATTGAGCAATGTGAAGAAAACGGCCTGTATAGACTTGGATGCTCTGGCCAGCTCTGTTTCAAAGCTCTCAGAAGGGAGCATACGGATGAAGGAGCTCATCCATGATAAGGATCTGTTAATGGATGGTAAAAGAGGGAAATTTGCGAAGTTGATGAAATCATTTCTTTACCATGCTGAGGATGAGATTAAGAAATTACAGCAAGACGAAGAGCGAGTTCTACATATGGTTAGGCGGATCACAGAATACTTCCACGGAAACATGAGCAAGGATGAAGCCAACCCACTTCGGATTTTTGTGATAGTAAGTGATTTCCTTGGAATGTTGGATCATGTGTGTAAGGTGATCAAAAGTTTGAAGCCAAGCAGCCCACTACAAATTTCTAGGCCAGCAAAATTTTCTGCATCTGTCAGCGTACCCTGAGCCACAAAGATTAAAAGCTCCCTCCGAGGTAAACCTCTTGGCAGAGAGAATTTTGGGTTTATCAATTAGCTGTTGCAGAAAATGTCCATATGTAACTAAGAAAATTGCATCCGTTTTTTGCCATCTAAAGGAGTTGTGCTCATTCATTCATATACATATGCTCATACATTGTATTGTGCAACTCTTTACTGGTATTGACTATGTGCAGAAAAGGAGGAATGAGTGAACTGACAAGATAAATCCCACAGAACAAAGATTTTAATCAAACTGTGTGATGTTATGACTTATCACAGGAGTCAATTAATTTTCTATACATCCAACTGTTTTTTGGGTACAAAAGTTTCGGTTGATACGTAAAGAAATCGACTCTCTCAACTCTACTTAGTTTACAAGGATTCCAAAATGTTTTCTTTGCCTACAATTCGTCGTCTGAGTCGGTCATCTTGAGTGCTAGAGGACCCCGGACTGCCTCCAGTCTTCTCGTACACCTGCTTGATTATTGGATTGCACACAGATTCAATTTCCTTTATCTTCTCCTCAAAATCTACTTTTTCTGCACTCTGGTTATCATCCAACCACTCCAAAGCTTCCTTCAAGATGATCTCAACCTTCTTGTTCGTCCGACTCTATTTTGTCTGCAAGCTTTTATCCTTTTCATTGATGGTACTCTTCACATTGTATATATAGGTTTCCAGGCTGTTCCTGGCATCAAGCCGTTCCTTCACTTTCCTGTCCTCTTCTGCAAATTCCTCCGCTTCCTTCACCATCCTCTCAATCTCCTCTTGGGTGAGCCGCCCTTTGTCATTGTTTATGGTTAATTGGTGATCGAATCTGCCCTCTTTGCTGATCTACATCACACTGATGCAGTGCAAAAGCTTAAAGAAAAGCATTCAAAAACCAATAAAAGTGACCACTTTAAGCTTACCTTTCGGCTGGTGCTATACCAGAATGATCAAACCCTTCTAATTCATGACAATCCTTTGTCAAACTCTTCTCATCTCACCTTCGTAAACCTGAAGGTCCCAACAAGTTAGATAAGTTATTACTATTTAGCACATATGGTCATAAAAACTACCCTCCTCAAAAGGTTCTTAGGTCTATTACCTTGGTTGACACAGTTGTTTGCCGATCTTGATAGGTTGTGAAAACCTGGGACTAGGTCTGGGAAACAAGCCGAGCTGCTCGTAAAGAGCTCATTCAAACTTGTAAAATAGGCTCGGCCAGCTGAATATGTACAATAGGTACTCAGCTCTGCTTGACTGGTATAAGCTCGTTAGGTAGTAAGAAATGTATTTTTGATATATTTTACATGTATTTTTTAACAATCCTATTTCTTCCAGCTCTAAAACAATGTATTTTTTCTATAGAGCTCGTTTAACTCGAGAAGATTATGAGCTCGAACTCGACTTGGCTCACCACAAGAATGATCCAAGCTTGTCTCTTTCAGCTAGTTTACCAGCCCTACCTGGGACTTCTTTGTTGGAATGACAGTGTTCCTAGGGATTAATTTGGCCAGGACACCGCCTACTGTCTCTGTCCCCAGACTAAATGGTACCACATCCCTGAGGTTAATATCTGGGCAGAACAATGTGGTAAGCCAAATCCAAGGATGTGCAACCTTTGTATGCACGTTTTCGACAAGATACATGAAAATTACTCGTGGTCTTTTCGCTGCCTTCTTCAAGTATAACTTGGATATGGGTCAAGTTAGGGTTGATCCACAATACAACCAACATAATATGGATCCCTTGCCAACTCTTCGATTGGCTATTAAAGAAGGAACAAGCATAAGAAGCTGGATATGGGTCTGCCACGCAATACAAGCATTTTCTGATTTAGATCCAAGAAATGAACCTCAAAATTAGGGAAGAAAAAGCCTGATCCTATTGTAGTGTTTTTCTCCCGGAGATAGGGCTGTCATGGGTTGGACCTAATCCAAATCCAATTTTGAGGTGATAGTATCAGGTCCAAGTCCAACCTGACCTACCTTAAGGACAACTAGATCAAGGTTAAGGATCAGATAGTAAGAACCAGGCTTGAAATTTCTACTTTTAAAACATTTTACATGTGAAATTCTAGATTTTAGTTGAATTTAAGGCCAGATTCAGGTCCGCTTTACAAACTTCTAAACAAAAAATAACCGTAGTGTATGAAAAAATGATGTGTTTTTCAAAAATGCCTCAAAATTTACCAAATTTGCCTACTATACAATATTGCATATTTCCAATTTTTTGGATACTTTTACCCATCACAAATGTGAATTTTTTATTTGCATATATTATGATGCTAAAATAATACGCCCACAAAACTCATCAACAAAATCACATATGAGTTTGCGATATTCCAAAAAAATTGTGAAATTCCAAACAATTGAGTTTCGCGCTCACTTGCAAAAGTCATAAAAGTTGCAAAATTTTTGAAATATTTGTGAAAGTCTAATATTTTCATAATTTTGTGAAAGAATGATGCTTCATTTCACAACACCTTTTTTGCATCTGAATGCCCTATGTTTGTAACCCTAGAGTTCTTGTGGTCTCCAATCCTTTTGGTGTTTTTCTGATGATATTTTGGTGATATTCTGACAACATTCAAACAAATATTATGTATCGACTATGGATATAAAAATTTGTACATAAAATTTTAAATTTATATGGATAACTGTGTAGATTTTTTACTATGAATGTGGATAACTATGCAAAAAAAAATCTAATTTAAAAAGAATGAACATAAATTTACATGAAATTCCTTCTTGAATTAAAAAGAATAAACAAAAATTCGCATATACCTTGCAAAATTCTTTCCTGATATGAAAAATCACCATTTAAAAATGCATGTTCATTCTCTGTTATATACACATTATACACAATTGATTATCGTAAACAAATCAATCACTTATACATAAACAATACATATCAAAAAAAAAAATCAAACAACTTCATTTTTTGTTATATACATAATTCATTCTCATAAACAAATCAATCACATGTTAAATACACATTACATAAACAAATCAATCACCTATTATATACACAATTCATTGTGTCAGATTATTTTAAACTATTCCATGACGACGGGGTGTTCGCTGAACAAAGCCAAACTCTCGGACCACTCGGCTGGCTAGTTGCCGCTCATCTTCATTCATGTTATGCAATCAAATATTACTTTTTGTGAAGTCTCTCATGTGCACAATTACATCCTCATCTATCATGTCTACATAGGAGCACCACATTACCTAAAACGTAACAAACATCATGAATACCTCTAACAAAATAATGAACACCTCTAACAAGATTATTTAAAGGGAGCTTATATGTGCTTCGGTGTTTCTATGTAATTGTGCAATGCAAGACGCCTTATTCATATTAAGACCCAATCGTTTTTTATTATTTTTATCATATTTATCATGTGTTTGTCTTCACATTGCAATACGTGAAAATTCAAGAAAAGAGTTACGTCTTAAGGGTCTTCTAATGGATATGTACTTTTATATCTAAACCTTTAAAGATTAATATAAGGATTAATACTAAATCAATAATTTATAGATAAAGAATGCAAAGAAATATCAAATAGAAAATATGAAAGAAAAAATACCTCTAATAAAACCAAAATGTCTGCAATCTTTTTTTTTTGCCTTTCTTGCACTCAGACAAACATAAATACATGTGTGTACGAACCACAACTTCTCATGTATATTCATTGATGAAAGTCAATGATTGCAACAATTCCAAGTACGATCTATGAATCATCTTTTCACTCGAGTTGATGAATAAGCATACACTAAAAAAGTAGAGCAAGAATGCTCTGAGTCATTTTGCGAATTCTTTCTGCCCTTCCTTCCAAAAGTCGGCACTAGCTTTTCACTAGAACTCTTTGTCAATATGGTGTCATAGTGGTTCCTCAATCATGATAACTTGACCCTAGCATCGTCTCACACATCAACATTCGCACCTATACGAACACAACCCAAATCCTTGAATTCTCTCCACCGACGTTCAATCAATGGCTTCTCATGATACTTCAATTCGATGATTCATGTCATGTCCTTCAACATAATCACCATCTCAATGTCTTAGAAGTTGAATGTATTTGACGGTGGACTCCAAAATTGCATAATAGAATCTATGAGACTATGGCCGATGTTTCATAGTATGATCTTCAAGATTTTTTTTAAAATGCATCCAATCCAACAAATCTTTATGAGAGAAACCACGAATGTGCTTTGTGCAAAAAGAATTGGTGCAAGCGAAATGGTGGAGGCTTATATGGTTGTTGCACTCATATGCACATATTCAGTAATTACAACGTTGAAATGCAAGTACACAAATGCACAAACAAACACATAGCTATGCTTAGCATGCATGATGCATATATACAAACTAGTGATAATTATATGAAGTGCAAAATAAACATGACTTAGTTTTATACCTTTATTGGTACCATATATATAGTCTATATTTAGTACTAACGAAAGTATGAAATTAGTACTAAATGTTCATGAATTACGATGATATATTCTTGATTTACATAATTTGTGGTACCAGGGTACTGAACAATTATAATGTTGACTCCAAGACTATTTTTGTTTTGTTTTTGAAAGACGATTTGAAGATGTTTTAAACCTTATGTTCATGAATTATGCATACACACACAAAAATATCAAGTGGTTCCTCAATGTTTACACACACACAACATCAAGTGACAGTTATATATGACAATTTTAACATCAGACATTGTTTGTTGTTGTAACCTCCTACTCGAAGCATGCATTCTCGCCGAAGGAGGGGAAGGAGGAACCTTCTATACACTATGCAGCCCAACATGACTCTCCTCTACCTTCAGGCCCTCACTCTCTTTTACCAGGCCCACAATCACATCTTATGTTTGATAACCCTCCACAATTGCCCCAACCCAACCTCATTGTCCTTAACATCTGGGCCTATACTCTCCTTCATTTCATGCACCTCTATCTCCATCTCGCCACTACTACTATAAGTGACCACGTCTTCTTATTTAAGTCAGGTATAGAGGTTGGCAATAACTTCACCTTGAGTCAATGTCTTAAACTGTTTCACCAATGAATCTTTCTCCCCCTCCGATAATTCTGGGATGAAAGACAAATATTTGACCACAATATCATCAACTTTTCTTGTAAAATCAATAGAACTTGTGGGCCAGTTTGAAAATTTTAGCAGTTAATTTATTGAAAGTGCATAAAACTGCTTGGATGAGCGCATATTTCTACAAGGCTGTATTTTTGGTGGACAAGATCTGACAATCAGATTTTTTTGTGTTGGAGGAGGATCCCCCTTTATCGAAGTGACAAGCCTATTATATGTGTCAAAAAGTGTCTTATGAAATACCACGTAACCATCAAATCCTACAAGTCCTTTGAGACTTAGTGTTATTTTTCTTCTTTATAATGATGAGTATAAATTGTGTATTTTTTCTCTTCTTTGGTGTCATCTCGTGATAAAAAACTTAATTTTTACTATAACAAGAAGGTTACAATCATAATTCAAACAACAATAATACATACAAAAACTGAAAAAACCAAAATATTAAAGAAAATGACATGCAATGTTCTACACATCAAAAAAAATTTGAAAACCCTGATTAAATTGGATAATATAATGCAAAAAAAAGTCAACCAAGAGACCTAACTAACACACACAACCAATTAAAAAAATTGTTTATACCAAAAAAACAATAGTGAAAAACTATTCACCAGAAAATCTAGTTGTTGGTAACCTTACCAAAAAAACTCGGTTCAGGGATGCCACTAAAGTCGCTGCTAATGGTTTTACCAAAATATTCATAGGAGATTCGTAGAAATTTGTGGTTTTTCCAATGCCGGTGAACCGTTGCCGATGAGAAATTTTTGCGAAGTCATCACACACCATAATGTTTGCTTTAATGTCGTCGAAATGTCGTCAGAAGGATTGGAACCACAAGAATACTAGGGTCACAAAAATAGGGCCTCTGGATGGAAAAATAAGGTTGAGAAACAAAACGCCCTTTATATAAGACAAAATTTCACAAAAAAAATAAATTTCACAATACAACGTGAGTAATTTTGCAAATTACATAAATATTAGACTTTCGCAAATATTTCTGATTTTTGCAATACTTAATGTGATACTCGTCCAAAATTTCATAATTATTGGACTTCCACAACTTTTATGATTTTCGCAGGTGATCACGCGAAACTTGTCACGAGTTTCGCAAATTGTTTGAAATTTCACAACCTTTTTTGGAATATCCCAACCTCATATGCGATTTTGTTGTCGAGTTTCGTGGATTTATTATTTTTAGTGTCATGATGTGCAAAAATCAGAAATTCGCATTTGCGAGGAGTAAAAGCACCTATAAAAAATTGAGAACCTACGGTATTGTCCTTTAGGCGAATTTGATAAATTGTGGGGCATTTTTTAAAACACATCCTGTTTGTGGTAAAGGGTCATTTTCCAACTTCTAAACTAGAATTGAGTCCATCTACTGCTGGGATCTTGTGAGTCTATCCCTATAGCTAAGCAGGCCTACCTTACCACGTGCAAACCTTAATACTGCTGGGCTAGTATCAGGCCTGGTCTGGCAAAACCCGATCCATTCACAGGCCTAGCCCCAAGACCTTTTATATACTAGTGGATTTGAAACCAAGGTGGCTGCTCCAGAGGATTGGCAACAAAAGGTAATCGGACCCCCATCTGGACCAGCACAATTTGGAATGGCCATGACCATTTGTACGTTCCAAGAGAAGAATCCCACAAGCTAGGAATGTCAGTCGGGTAATCCCATATCGAATCCTATACTAAATCTGATTAGTCGGATTCGGTTAAGAAAACTGAATCTTCGGATTTTATGTCAGAATCCCATGGACATCCAAATCTGATTACATGTATTTTTTCAAATTCATTATTGGTCCGATTAGCCAATATCAGATTAGTCAGATAGGGTATTGGCTAAATCTGACCCAAATTTGAAAAGTTTACATCTAGGGGTGGCCTGATGGGCTGTCGGGTACCTGGTTATATTGGGTTGGGCTGGGGCTCCATTTTGCAGTTCAGGCCTAATTAAACTCGGGCTGGGCCCATGTGCAAAAATGCAAGGGCCCGACAAGCCCGACCTGTCAACTGGGTGGGGCCTAAAGGGCCTGGCACGACCCGACCCGAGCCCAAATATAATTGGGTAGGGCCAGGTGGGCCCGATGGCCACTCCTATTTACATCCCTACCACAAGCAACCCAAGGTCCGAATTTAGAGCCGGGGTCCACTTCTGACCCCAGCTACCGAAAGGAGCAAAATCTATCAACAAATCCAAAGCAGGCATTGGATAAGGCTCGTTACCAAAACCGCCCTCATGCCACATTCTATCCACCAATACCCATCCACTGCTCATTGCAGCATGCACCATAAAAATCTAGAGAGAAAATTTATGAAAACAAGGGGACTAAGAGGTGCAGGATAATGATCACCATTGATGCCTATAATGAATCCACTGCTACGCTACTTCCACAGCTCTGTCTATCCATCTCCATTGCCACCACCAACCAAGCACCATGCAGTTACAGCCTTACAGGACACCATCCTTCTCTACCACCCAGAAAACCACCTTCACCTGTACAAGATCTGAGAGTAAACAACTGTGATGAGCAACAAGGACCAACCTTGTCATCAGCAACCCCCACTCGCAGAGATGTGATGACCCAAGTGTCATCAATGGCTCTATTGGCTTCATTGGGGACTGCTTGTCCTCCATTGATGACTCAAGCTGAAGCAGAGGAACTACCACCACAAAGGGATTGCCCTGAACCAAGTGATGTAACACAGAGGGTCTACTTGGAGGTCTCAATCGATGGCCAACCCACCGGCCGGATTGTTATTGGCCTAAACGCACCCGTAGGCATGACCAGGTTCGTGGAGTTGGTCACATGCAAGGCTGAGGTAAGTTGCAGGATGTACGAGTTTGTGAGGATCATGCCCACTTATGTTCAGAATGCAAGCGAGAGGTCCTATGGGGTTGATTCAGAACTGTCCAGGAGGAGCAAGGGGGGGGGGGGAAGGGGGGGGGTCTGGTTGGTTGCCGACGAGCTTGTTGAGGAATAGGCAGACAAAAATAGGGAGGGGCAGAAGAATGGTTGTGGTGGGCTTGATGGTGGTGGTGGTGTAAGCTATCCTTATAAGCCACCTCCCAAGTTGAAGGTGGTAGATCGGAAGGGAAAGCTGGAGATTGATGAACAGAAGGAAGACCCCAATGGTACAGAGTTTGTCATCCCCACCAAAGCTGCCCCCGAATTGGATTACTCTACTCTGGTTGTGGGGAGTCTTAGAAGGAATGGAAGTAGTTGATGTCATCTCTAGAGTACCCATTGTTCAGGGTAACACCTCCTCGCCTTCAGGTTGGAGTCGGACTTCTTTATATATCAAGCAAAAGCGGAGAAAGAAATCACCGATATTGTTGTCTTTGAGTTAACGATTGTTTATTTGTTGTTTGGGTTCTGTAGATGGTTTTCTTTAAGAGATAATAGATTGGTGATTGATGGATTGTGTTTGATGATGAATTTGTTTGCAGAGTGGCCAAATTGATTGGAGACAAAAGAGCTGTTGTGGCAGAAAGCGGCTTCAATCGCCTTTATTCTAAGGTTGTTATTACCAACTGTGGTTTGATTGACTGACACAGCAGCAGCACGGTTCCTCATTTTGCACCTCACTCTCTGCAGAGTGGAAGCTTAAAAAATCCACTGAATCTCTACTGTATGATTTAAAGGAGAGTGATCATTTGAATGTTGGCTTATGAGAGACCCTGTTCGAACCAATCATGTTGATGATAATGACTGGCTTTATCTGGCACAAAACTCAAATTTCATCGAATGGTAGAGAGAAACTTTTATCCATGCATAAGCCGCAAGCATCTGTCAAAATTTAGATACACCCAGGGTTTGTACATAGCTGCCCAAAACATATAAACAGATTCCAAACTGAGTCATTATACCAAAACTAGCAGGAAGAACCCTAAGAAGAAAAAGCTAATAGGATCAACTTGTTCGTAAGCAGTAGTACATGTGAATGGAACTTATCAGATACATATCTGAAGAGACAGGCAGGTTGGTTCTCATGACAGAAGTTGACATGACCAACCAATTCATCCCGAGCCAAATGCAACTTGCAGAACTTTGGCAGCCTCATTCATGAAAACGCCTTAGTCTTTTTGCAGAACCTGAGTGGAAAAGCTTCCTGAGCAGAGAAATTGGATCCTCTCCCTGCATACACCAACTCATTAGTAAAGCACATGTTTTAACTGAATTACCACCTTAAAAAATGACCAACAAATATCTACATGTCCAAACCGAGTTGACTGAGAAGCTAATGGAGAAGAAGCATGGCAACCAGCATCTTCCCCTTGCTCTAGAGCATCCAATGTCAGCTGCCATCCAGCTAAACCTCTACTCCCGCTACCTGAGGAAGTGATCCAGGGGCAAAAGTGTCTATGCTGTCTGACAGGGTCAAATTCCATAGTTTTGTCGTCCCAAGGCATCACCTCCAGGTTCTTCCCTGAACATCAAGACGGAGCATTGTCAAACCATGTCTAATACAAGAACATGTTACATATTTTGAAGCAACACACACAAACACGCATGCATGTGAACACACACACACACGTGCACAGATGTACATGCTATTTACCAACAGCCAACAGGTCCATGTTATCAACAAATCAACCAGGGAATTGTGTTTCACATGGTGGCAGCAAAAATGAATATAACAGGATACAAAATGCATCATCTCAACAAAAGAAAAATAAATATTAAGTGAAACTCATTCAGTTAAATATTAGAGAATGATTCATCTGGCACCTAGGCATAATGCGTGCATATCTGAAAGCAAATGCATCATTTCAAGCTGAGACAAAAGAATGCTCAAGACATCACAAAAATCCAAACCCACTCTTTTAAAAGGAAAAGGTAAGAGACAATCCTAATGCTAGATAATAAGTAGCATTAATCAACAGCTGAATGATAAAAAAGACATGCTAGCTTATACACAAGAATCTAGTCAATCTACTACCAACTATAACAGATTCATAATACAGCTAAAGCTTCTAAATCTCAATTTTAGAGAATATGATGGAATATCTTTCGGTTAATTGAAAAAGAAACACACTTGACTCAGCTATATATAACTGCCTACCTTTTCAGTTACTATGCTGTAGTTTGCTTATTTTATAGCATCATCTTCTCACCGCCACATATTCCTGACCGAATTACAGAAATACATAAAGGTTAAGAGTTCTAATGCAACAAAACAGAATCATGTTGGGCCAAACCCGAGGAGATTCAGACTTGATGAATCTTCAGCGGGGACATTATACAGGACCTGGGATAGAAAAGCTATGATCTGCACATGGATCAAGAATATTGAACAGAAAGGAAGCATCCAGATGTTTAAATTATGATAAAGAAGATGCTGAAGATTGCAGTAACCAGGGAGTGATGGGTGGTGGGAAAGATGCCTATCATGGACCAGCTATCTGTTACACCTTACATAATCTCTCTCAAGTATCCATAACAAACTCGACTTAGGAACAAAATGGAAAGTCTGAAACTTCTTTTGGCACTCTAAGGATGCCCAAAGGTACCATCTGGCATATGGCAGGTGCCTCCCTCTGCAAGTATTATGTACACTTAGCATTAGAAGGATTGATCCTTTTGAAAAAGCTATCTTGTCTGGCAGATACTGGATAAGGATGAAACAAATTGGTGATCTGATGCAAACTGTAAAATTTTGAACATGCAACAGAGATGGGATGATTATAGCAACTGGGAAAATGCTTCCAGTATATTGAGGGTAACTGGTAGGAAATATTTTAAAGAGGGTACTCTTACCAAAGAGGGATGAAGGAACAGAAATTAGTTTCTGGAAGCATCATTGGTCGCAAAATCATTGATCAGAGATCTTTCCTATAATTGCCAAAGCTGTCATGCATAAAGTTAACCATGTTGCAGACTGCACACAAAGTTAACTAGGTGCATCTTTTGAAGCAAAGTAGAGGAAGATCAGATAAATGGGAATAATGTAGCTATCAGGTTGACGACTATAAGGGTATCAATGGGCTGGTAGCCTGGTACCAAAGAATGAAAAGCAGAAAGCAATTTGGCAGATGAAAAGAACAGAATTCACCCACATGCCACATCAACAGAAATGGCAGAGGAAATATATTTGAGGTAAGGACCAAAGCAAAAGGCAAAGTCCTAAAAATATTGGTATGCTTGACATCCATGAACAAGTCAGCAGCTATATAATTTACAGAGGGGTTTCAAGTTTGCAGGTAAAATGTGATTTCTTGAGAATTTTGAGAATCCCACTTATTCTGCAAAATCCCCTTTCTTCAAACTAGTCATTTCTAGGCCTGTGGATATGAGTCTAAGCTATAGCCATCAACATAGGAGGACTTCTCTATCATCTTTGACGTGAGTAGGAAGACTAAAATGATGAAGGGTTTAGATGCAATTACCCTGTTATTTTGATAGTTCATAAGGACAGCATTTTCAAGGAGAAGGCATCTGCCTTGAATCCGGATTAGAGCACAAGCCTATGCTATTGATGGGCCTCATTATAATCTCAGCAGAGTATCATAATATCCATCTCCTTTCGTATCTGGCAGGTGAAAGTGCAGCATTAATAGATGCATCTTGCTGCATCAGTGATTGCCCCTCATATACTGCATGATTTTTGATAAATAGCTCCGTTTTGACATTTTAGAAAAAGCATTAAGAGCAAGCAAAAAATAAGAAAATAAATATAGAATAAAAGGACTTGTGAACAGATATGTAAGAAGAAGATGCAAAAACATTTGAGTAAAGAGAAAATAAAAGAGATACCAAAGCACAGCAGCAACCATCTTAACCTCCACGCTAATTACACTAACAGGTGAAAGAATAAGAGAGAAATTTAGTATAAAGTAGGAATAGGCGAAGGAATAAGAGAGAACCTTAATATTTAAATAGAAGTTAGTTGTCTAATTCAACATTTATTTCAATACTAATGCCAAATATCAGTGATATAGGGGTTTAAATTATAGTTAGGGTTATTAATTTACCTGATTACCATCAAGAACACTGCATTGAAACCAGTAACATGATAAACACTACGCTACAAAAATTATACTAGGATTTTTTGTCAGAATTTACACACCTCTAAAATTCTAAATCCAAAGGTTTATATATTCTAAAAGCTCATACACTTCTTCAAGATGCCCATTAACTTATTGCAATGTCCACTGAGTTCAATTAAAAATAATCATTTTGTCATCAATTTATGCTGAATCTACCTACTTGCCATACTTGAATTGAGGGATTCTATTCTTAAAATGACGTAAAGTGAGTGATGGTTATTTTCGATTAAAACCTGCCACTATCTCTACCTTTATTGGGGATATTCTCTTGCTCATGGTTTTCTTTCTCCAAATGACCAGTTAAACTGGTTTAAAATGGATTGGTAGTCATTTACATTTTCTGGGAAAATTCTATTATATTACAGAAGGGTAAAAATTTAAATGGAAACTAAGTCTAGTAGCAATCCAGAGCAAAACAATATTTTAAATCATTCAGATATCTTCATAGGTTGTGAACTTGCTTCACAGAGATGTTTGATAAAAATAAGGCCCACATACGATACATCTTTTGACATTCAAGGGTAGTGAAGAGGAAAACTTTATCACATGTCTGGGAATCAAAAAGAGAAACTCATACCAGTCTGCATGACAAAAAAGAGTGTTATTTTAGAATAAATTGAAAATGCAATAAGCCAGTAATACAAATCAAGTTCCATCAAACAAGATTGAGCCTTATGAATGAATGGTCAATGATAGCAATTATCCACACAGTCTTACCAGAGCTATGAGCTTTAACAATATGCTTGTCGACAGCTACCATTTCTTCTTGGTTCTGCATGTCAGCATCTCTCTTTCCCATGCTTTTAACATTGCCACCAGAAGGTGTTGAGTGCTGAAGTGCAGAATGTTTATCTCCAACATCAGCTTCCAAGGGTGAAGATGTTACCAAACAATGAGACACATCAGATGTGGCATGCACAGTCCCTGTGGAAATTATTCCATGATGTTGTCCGTCAGATGCTTGAATGGCATCATCAGTATGGTTGAACACAGCAGAAACATCCATGGTTGAGATGCCAGCAATTTCACCATCTTTGCCAGTATGACTATTATCTTGAATGGTAGAACAACATTCAGCAATTTGAGAGCTAAGTCCTCTTTCTTTGGTGGTATCTGATGCATCAACAGCACCTTCATGCCTTGTTTTATCATTACCAGAACCCTCCAGCACATCTTGCACAGGTTCTGTTGTTCGTTCAGTGCAGAAATCATCATCTGCATTCACAGAAGATACAGCATTATGGGGATGTGTTCCTCCTGAAGATAAAGCACCACTTCTATCATCATACTTTGATCTATTCTCCATTTCGCTAGAACCATCATCAAGAATAGACTGACTATCAAATAGTTCATTGTTAGAAAGACTTGTTCTGTCATCTGCTCTCTTGCGTTTTAATGTTTTGATTGTTTCAACTGAAACATCACCAGCAACATTATTTCCTAACTCATTCATATCACTTTGTGCGGCATCTCCACTATGTAACTTGCATTGATTTTCTTCCTTATCTTTGGAAGATGAAACAGGTAGTATGTCTTTTCTAACATCTGAGCTAGACCAGATTCCAGCTCTTAGATGCCGGCTGATGATGGGCAAAGAAACTGTTGCTCTGAAATTCTGCTTTGTTGGTGGAGGGCCTCCAGCTATTGTCAGATTTAAGCTCAGAGCTCCTTTATTCTCTGCAGTTGTCTCACAGCTTTTATCCACCATTTCTTCCTTACTCTGAAGGGATTTTTTCCCAGTATCTCCACCCACTGATGCTTCGGCAATTTCAGAAACTCCACTTGCATTACAAGCAATACTAGTATCATGATTGTTATCAATTTTGGGAGATTCAATGAGATTGAATAATTGCAAGGGCCGACAGACGGTTGAGAAAGCCCACAGGCCAACACAGGCTCCACAGAGATTACAGTCTAGCACTACAGATGCTGGATCAACTTCTTGGTCATCAATTATGGAGCTGCTTTCCCCTTGTTCCACAACCTTATCGACACCAGTAATAGCACACCGAGAAATGCTAGGGCTCTGTTCCTGGGAAATTTTTCTTGAAAACTCTGATTGATGCACATCCTCGGCACAGAGAGCCTGATCTTCACAATCAACAATATAGGGAAGCAGACGGGGCTCCCAACCACATAAGCTTATAATCTTTTGTGCCTGTACATGATTTAGATCCAAGATGATGAACTTTTACTCGTAAAATCCATAACCAAAGACATGCTTGAGGGCACAAGCTCAAGGGCTATATATAACAAAGATCCAATAGGGTAGTAACTAGGATACTGATCAACTGAAATTGTACATAGATGCTGTCAACACATGTATGACATCATTCTCATGTAAGTGGCAAGTTTCTAGCTAAAGTACAACATGAACATGTGCATCTGTAAGATTAAAAAGAATGCCATCTAACATTATTATTTTTTAAGAAATAGGAAATATCAGTAGAATCAGCAAGAAGATTGACAAGGTGACCAAAAACAAGCAACAGTCAATGCAAGCTACAAATTAGGGAAGGGCCAATCCAAGCCAGATCAAGTTTTGGCTGCTTGATTACAGAACCGAGATGAAACTCAGCTTCAATATCTAAGGATAATGCATAATAGGGAGGATTTTCCTTTGAATCTGTTATTTCTCTCAATCCAGATGTACCACCAGTCAGGCAATCCACTATTTTCAAATCAGCATCCACTTCTTACCCCTCATGTAAGATGTGGGCCCCAACAATAAATCCCTTATGCAAGAATCTTCCCTCACACTAATCTACAGATCTGGCCACGCCATTGTATAAAGTTGTTGGAAACATTTGCAAAACCAGAATAGGTGCACAGTCAATTCTTCGGCCTCCAAACACAGTACACCTGCTGACTAGATGTTCACCCAAAACCTACATTCTCATTCAAACAAAGGCATGGCATCGCAATGGCAGCATTGACATTTTTTGTTGAATATTAGTTTCTCCTGCATTAAGTGTCATGGCCTCAAATGACATTTCCTACTATTTACCTTCCATTTATTTATTTTGAATACTAACATGCAAACAAAGTTCTGTATTTGGGATATTATGTCACTTTCATAGAGTAATTTTTCAAAAAATTTGATAGAGAGACTTGTTCAACTTATAGGGGAAAGCCATCATCACATATTGCATTTTTCATATTCCACCTTAGTAGAATTTACCTTTGATTGCCTCAAAGGAGAAATACTTAACACCTTAACTGACCTTGGTCTAAGATTGAGGCATATCGAAGCTCAATTTCTCCTTTTTCTTTTTAATTTGAAATTCAAGGGACTTTAGCCCACAATTCCTTGGTACCTAGAGTAAAATGCCCCAAATCAAAGTTCTAAACATTTATCGAGCATATTTATTCAAATTACTTTATTTGTTCAGTCAAATGATGTTATCACATAGTTTACGTGGGAAAATTGCACCTGTTACATGGACTACACGCTCTTGAATTATGGAAAAGTATTTGTGTGTGCCCAATCCAGAAGTAAACAACAAAGAGTAACATATAGATGGGTATGCAACAAGAAGGACAATGTGCGCCATAAGTAATTAACCTCTATATCATAGTCCTTTCAAACATCTTATCATACACTTCAAATCATTCCAGTAATCACTCATCCATGTTCAATACGAACACAACAAACAGAAAGCAACATTAGCTTAAGCAGGAAATACTTTTTAAAGAAAATGAACACAGTAAAAAACCATAAAATTTGCCACAAAATTATATTACTTTGTAATATATATCAGCAGAAGCAGCAGCTGATTCGTCCTCTACATCCTTTCTTTGAAGGGTAGAGTTACCATCTCTGGAAATGAGAGTGCGAACATGAAATGATTGTGCAAGGAAACGATCAAGTTTAGGTCCTTTCATGTATTCAGTTGCTGCAGATGAAATTATAGGAAGAGCAGAAAGATGTGCAAGTTTTTCACAACGATCCTTGAAACTCTCTACCAAAACAGCAGGAGGAGTTGGTGGAAATTGAGCCAAATGCTCATCACATATATTGTCTTTCCATGGACAAATTGATTTGTGCCCGCTGTCTAACTTCAAGCTAAACACTGCTGCAGAATTTTCAACTGATAAAAAACAGTAGAAGAGTCACACATAATAAATTTCTTTGAGTATACAACAGGAATAGCTGTAAGTTAGCACATAACAATAATTGCAGAACACAAAGTGAATCACACCTTGCTGTAATCTCCAGGATGAAGGTGTGGAAAAGAGAAGACGAGAGCCACAAGCCTCACAAGCTAAAGTATCTGCCTCAACATTTATCCAGCCTCTCCTTGCACAGTTTACAGGGCTGACTACCTGGAAAATAGCACTTATCAGTGTTCAAGCATGTCTTGATGAAAGTATAGTCCTCATACGAAGTAAAACAGATTATATAATATCTTTTAATCAAGACAGAGCTAGGCAGCTAATAATACTATAACAAAAAAAGGGACAAAACTAGCAATGAATTACATGTAATAAATTGAATCCAGAGGAGATATTATAACCATTTCATAGAAGTTTTTTTTTAAGGACTATTCCTAAGCAACATTATGCGAAAAATGATTAGCATATGCCAATGCATATAGACCATGTACAAGATCCATGGATGCCACCCAGCCCTATGCAAGCACTAGTGGATCAAGCAGCATTGGATATAGTTCTTTTGGAGTGGAAAGTAAACCCTTCATTGAGAAACAGTTAGAGAGATGGCAATGGTCACCCTAAACATCAGAACTCAGAAGAAATGAGAGAACAAAACTACTAGTTTGTTTACATCTACAAAGGAAACAACGGCTCTACAGATCTGGTGAAGAGTTGACACCCAATTCTAGTTGAATGAATCCATCATAGCTTCAAACCCTTCCAGGTGTCACAAGCAAGTCAACTGAATGGCATATACAACACCAGCCAAGTTCTCAAAGATATTGTTATTTCTCTCCAACCATAGAAACCACCACATTCAAATCTTGGACATCTCCAAATCATAGTCCATCCCTTCCCTTTAGCTCTAATTCAGGTTTGCCAAAACTATCCGCCTAATTTCTGTGATACTATCAATCTTAATGCTCCAATCTAGCTAGGCCATCTGATATAGATTCTTAAGAGCAGAGAGCCAAAATAATATATTAAACTCTCACCTATCTCAAAACAGAGAGGACAGCGAATTGCCAATTGAAAGCCTCCACTCTTTAGATTTGCCTGTGTTACTATCTGATCTAGCAAAGTCAGTTACAGAAGTATAACTATGTTCTGTAACGGGCCTTTCCCCCAAAAGGAATCCTTAGGAAAAGGGGAGGCCCTAGGCTCAATGAGAGAAAGAGAGTAATTTTCATGTTAGAGACCACTTCTGCACTTCTAAACAGCATCATCTTCCCTCTCTAAATGGATGTATGCCAGCATCTTCAATAAGGCTTCACATTGCTTGATCTCATCTTGCAAGATTCCTTCTCAACATAGCGTCACACACACTGTTCATCACATAGCAACCAGCAATCAATGCCTCCTATCCAAAAAAAGTAAGAAAATGACAGGGGATCACTCTACCTGTCCCTTCAAAAGATCCTCCTCAAGCACTTTCCTAACATTATACCAATTGTTCCTTGAATTCATCCAAAATGCTCAACTGTCCTTTCCATGATCCTGAAAGCCATTCCTCCACCAAGGCTTCTCATTCCAGCCCCATGGCAACCCAACCAAATTGTATTACTTCTGATGAGAGTCCACCTATTATCATTCTTGTATAACTGCCACCATTTCACTAGTCAGGCATGGTTTATAGTCCCAATTCCTTGGATTCCCAGGCCACCTAAAGAGGTAGCCAATGAAACCTGCTTCCCAGAAACTAGATGAAAACCCTTTGATCCATTATCACCTCCCTCAAGTAGATGGACAGCGTCTTCACCAATATCTTTTCCAAGCATTTGGGATCTTATATAGAAAAAGGAGATGCAAGGAAATGCTTGATAAGAACCACTCTGTCAGCCAAGGATAAATACCACACAGATCAAGACTGTAATTTTCCAATTGCTTGATCTTCTACTATTTCCAAGAGTCTATCTTGGCATTTCCAAGTGCCAATGCTCCAATATTTGATAGGCAGACCCACAATAGAGCAGCCAAAACCTTTTTCTGCCATAGCCTTGATGTTCTCATTTACATTGAAGATCATTAACCTGCATTTCATTTCTTTAACCTTAATTCTTGCTGATAATGTGAACGCCTTCAACAACCACCACCAATGCCGTATTTGTGTCAGATTTCCCCCTTCAAGCAACAAGATATCATCTAAAATTGATATATGTTGATGGCGGTGTTAAAGTGTGTGTGTGTATATATATATATATATATATATATATATATATATATATATATTCTTTATGTAATAAGTGAAACCCGTAAGGGGTATTTTGGTCATTACATATTATGTAATTAGTGGTGTTCCTAGAGTGTACTTTAGGGTTTTCTTTTTTAATGTATTTTATTTTTTTCTTGAGGGTATTATAATCCTTATAACGCCCTTGGAATAGAGTTGTTGAGAGCACCAGCAATATTTCTACCGGTTGGGAAGTGCTCCAAACAGCTATATTTCTAGTTGTTGGGAGCATTTCTCAATGGCTCTTCTTTGCTTCTTTTTATTTATAAATAGGGGTGTTAAGCTTTTTCACAAGCATTCTCTTAATAGTATTCTTGTATTTTTTTACTTGTGTTTTAGCCCCTAAGTTGCTTGTGTGGTTGTGCTCTTATATTGACCCATAAGTGGTCTTGATTTCGTATGTTCTTGTATGCCTATATGAAGCACCCACTTGTACTTTTTTTGTATTTTTATTACATGGTATCAGAGCATTGATGCTCTTGGGTTGTATCTCATACGTGAAGATCAAGAGAAAGGTCGTGAAGAGCGGTACAGCTTTGGTTCATTGGTTTGTTGCCTCGGGAAGCATGTCATCAAACTTCATCAATACATTTCTTGCCTTCCTCTTCTCTTCTTTTCTCTCTATCTTTTATCTTCCTCTACCCTTTCTTTTCTTGGTACAATGCCTCAGGATCCTGTAGCATGCACTCCTGTACTCGAGTCACCCCTAAGTCGATCCAAATTGTAGTTGACTGCCTAACCAACTGCTGCAGACGATGGTGTTGGGGACCGAATGGCCAGCCTCCACAAGTAACAGCTGGTTCAAGTCCACCGTGGAGTCGTGGATCCCACCCAAGGAGTTTGAAGTAGAGTGAATACAGGTAGAGAGAATTTGTGGTGCACAAAGTGTCCACCCCAGGTCACCCAGTCCACAAGACCATAAAAGGCATAACTGAATCCCATCTATATTAAAAATTGAGATTCAGTAAGACTCCCATACTAATTTCAAGGCTAATTTTGGGGAGTCCTTAATTCTGATTGGGCCCCCAGATGGAAGGTGTGGAGACCATTCCATTTCTCCCAAAGAAAAATAAGCCCACCATTCGAAGAGAAGACCGTTATTTTCTGGTCTTGTCTGGCCATTTCGATCCTTTGATGAGGAGGTCAGAGATGAAATGTTCTCCCCAGCCAAGCACTAAGTGAGTTCCTTCATCACTTTGCACTTGATCTTGCCGAAGAAGATGAGTCCTTCGGTTTCATCCCCGTCCCCATCCGACGTTCCCGAGTCCCTTCTGGGATGCCTCCCAATCGAGTGAACTGAGGGTGCAGGAGGGGCGTGATTGTTGGTCGGTTTCCTGCATCCACCGCAGATCCGACAACGAGCCCTTTGCCTAAAGTTGCAGTAGGCGCAAGTCCAGTCTCCCTGCCCCTGCACAACCGAGACTGGGGTAGTTTCCTGGTTGGCCATCTTCTTCTCCAAACGCAGGGCTCATTTGAATTTGCATACCTTCTATTCGCCTTGATTGTTCAAGGTGGCAGCCTTTCGTTGCTTACAATGAATAGGTGCAGGCGGCAGTTGTCCCGGGCAAACCCACACCTCAGACATGACAACACATCCAAAATGTTGAGCGTTGCACAAGCCTGGCACCACCATCCCAGACGCATTGGGTGCAGTGAGTTAGACAATTTTACCAACCTCAAGACTTCTTCTTTGTTGCATTCATAGACTCTAACCTCGAAAGATCTAAAATAGATACGATTGCTACCCATGATACGTAGGATGGGCTGAACATCTTGCCAAAGAAGAGACCTCGCATGGACGCAGCGGACCAAAGTTGGCAACTAGCTATTCTCAAAGTGCTTAGGGCTCAGCTGATGCAGTTTGTTCTTGAGATCATAGACAGCCAGCAGGTTTACATCCCATGATTGCCACCAATGAAGCCCTCCCGCCTTCTGCTCAATATCATCAATGGACTCCCCTTTAAAAAACAAAACCGAATCTGGCGCCCAATTGCCTTCCACCATATTTTCCTAGCACCTGAACCAGCAATGACTATGTCCCCATCGGAAGAAACCTTTGTAATAAAGTATGCAGAAATATAAACAATGCTTAATGCATTCACAATGTCCCACAATGGACAAATACAAGAGAGAGATATAAGACAGAAGTCCACTATGGGACAATACAAACAAGCCTTAAAGAAGGCAATAACTAAAATAATAATGCTCTTATTGAAATGGAGCTCAAGAGCTTGATGAATACAAGGGGAGAGACCCCTATTTATACAAGTGGGAAGTGACTAAAAAGGAGAGCCATTGGGGGCTCCCTATAGGGACGTTGGGAGGCCCCAACGGTTATAAATACGACCGTTGGGGTCCCAACGTCCTTATGTGGGACACCCAATGATAGCAAAAAAAAAAGGAAAAAATAAAAAAAATGATAAATTTAAAAAGTATTTAACAAAAAAATAGTTGTTTCTAAAACAACTATGTGAAATGCTGAAAATACCTCTATCGGGTATTTCACACACACACACACACACACACACACATTATATATATATATATATATATATATATATATGTGAGTACATATATTTTAACACCCCCTCTTAAACTTTACGGAGAGATGACCGAAAGTTTGCCAAGTAGGAAAATAAAATGGGGAGCAGGAAGGGCTTTAGTGAAAAAGTCCGTCAGTTGATATTCAGATGTGACATATGACAGGGCCCTGTCAGATATTCATCACGAACATAGTGGCAGTCCATCTTTACGTGCTTGGTGCGCTCATAGAAGGTGTGATTGCTGGCGATATAAATGGTACTTTTGTTGTCGCAACACAACTTCGAAGGTCAAGAGATGTCTACACCCATATCTTTGAGAAGACTTCAGATCCATACAAGTTTCATTATCGTAGTTGTCATAGCCCTGTATTTAGCTTCAGTAGAGGATAGCGAGACTTTCTATTGCTTCTTGCATCTCTAGAAAATTAAAGAATCTCCTAAAAATACACAAAGACCAGTAGTTGACATTCTATCATTAGGGTTACCTCCCCAATCTGCATCAGTATAAGCAAGTAAATTTAAGGAATAGGTTGACGATAGAAATATCCCTTTAGTGATGATATTTTTGATGTATCTGACAATCCGTAAAACAACACTCATATGCACAGTTTTAGGAGCATGCTAAAACTGGCTAGCAGAGTAAACAACATGCATGATGTTTGGTCTAGTAATAGTCAGATATGTAAGAGAACCAATAAGTTGTTTGTAGGGTGTGGGATCTTCTAAAAGAATACCATCCTCTAACCTTAATTTAACATTGATCACTTCAGGAGTCTCCACCCTCTTATCATCTGAAATCCCATATTTAGAACATATATCTGCAACAAGCTTCATTTGCGAAAGTATATAACCTCTTAGAGAGTATGCAACTTCAATGCCTAAGAAATATCTTAGGAATCCTAAGTTAAACATATCAAAGTTATCTTTTAACATATTTTTAACATTGCAAATACCAACTTGATCATTTCCTGTAATAATCATATCATCAACATACAGTAAAAACACAATAATACTAAATCTTGCATTTTTAACAAAGAGAGCAGTGTTAGTGTAGCATGAGCGAAAACTTAAATTAACCATGACATTACTAAATCCCTTAACTATTAATCTTGCCTTATATCGTTCTAAGGACCATCACTTTTAGTCTTAATTTTAAAAACCCACCGGCATCCAATAGGTTTTTTTTTTTTAAGAAAGATCGACTATTTTCCAAGTGTTAGCCCTTTTAAGAGCATCTAGTCCTATTTTCATAGCTTCAATCCAATGTGGAACATTTTTTGCTTGATTATAATGGGTTGGTTCATGATATGAGTGTAAAGTTACGAGACAAGTCCTATAGTGAGGTGTAAGTGATTCATATGACACAAACCTATTGGGTGGAATGGATTCTCTAGTAGATCGCTTAAGTGGGGTTTCTTCCGAAGATTCATTAATTTGAGAGAATTTTTTCAAAGCACTAATAGGTATTTCTTGTTCACGTCGGTTATAAACGTGGAGATCTTTATCAATGATATTACCATTACTTGGTGATATTTCAATATTCGATACATCATGTGTATCATCTATTACTTCAAAATGATTCAAAGAATCATCATGTATATCTTCCATTGAAGCAAGATCATATAAAAACATCCAGACAATTTCATCTTGTTTGTCTAGGTTTTCGAATCCATTTTCATCTTCAAAAAAGGTCACATCTTTTGAAACATATAGTTTATTGTTTTTGTAATCAAAACACCTTTTTTATTCTCACCATAACCAAGAAAAACACATTCAATTGCCTTTGGAGACAACTTATCTCTTTTGTGTAAAAGAAGAAAGCATTTGCAACAAAAAATACGAAGGCGATTGAAATCGGGTGTTATTTTAAAAAGTTTTTCATAAGGAGAGATATTTTTTAAATTTGAAGATGGCATTCAATTGATCAAATAAGTGAAAGTTAATACAGCTTCGGCCCAAAAAAATTTAAAAATATTTTTAGAAATAAGCAATGTTCTAGTGGTTTCTATAATATGCCTATGTTTTCTCTCTGCCAATCCATTTTGTTGTGGAGTTCTAGGACATGATCTTTGATGGCAAATTTCATTTTGCTTTAAATAATTTTGAAATTCATTAGATAGGTATTCTACTCCGGAATCGGATCTAAGAATGAATATGCTACTTTGAAATTGATTTTGAATTTTCATACAAAATTCTTTAAAAGAAGAAAATACTTTTGATTTAAAATTAAGAAAATAAATTCATATGTATCTAGTATAGTCATCAATGAAAGTTACGTAGTATGAGTAACCACCTTTAGATATAACTGGAGATGGACCCCAAACATCCGAGTGCACCAATTCAAAAGGTTTTATCGAGAGAAAAGTTCTAGTTGAAAATAGAATAGACTTCATTTTTCCAAAAATGCAATCTTTCCAATTTTCATCTTTTTCTTTACAAAAATTGTTTGCAAAAGGAAAAAGATACATTTTAGAGTAACTTGTATGTCCAAGTCTTTTATGCCAAGTTTCAATATTTTTATCTTGAACATAAGTACAAAAAAAGTATATACGAAGAGTCAAATGATCCATGAAGTAGAGGTCTCCCTTTCTATGGCCTTACCCAATCCGCTTCTCGGACTAGAGATCCTGCACAAAGCAACCATTAGATGAAAAAGATATTTCACATTCATGGTCGGCGATTTGGGAAACCGAAAAAAGGTTTAGGTTTAGTTTTGAAACCACTATTACTTTTGGAACAAAAAAGGTTTGGGAGTTTTTAGAATCTAATGTTCCTAAACTTTTTATTTTTAGAAAAGTTCTATCGACCGTAGAGACACAAGACATATTTGAATTGGTGTTCACATCGGTTAAAGCATTCTCATGAGGAGTCATATGAAAGGATGCTCCAGAATTTAAAATCCAAGAATACGTACCGAGTGGTGATGTAGAGGCAATGACCGCACCCGATGTAGAGGACGTAGCCTTAAGAATTTGTTGAAGAGCCATGGATATTTGTCCAAGAGTTTCTTTGAGATCTTCGCTCTTGCCTTCCTCTTCTTTTTTTGTGGTGGATTCTTTAACGGAAGCCACCTTAGGCTTGGATGTTCCACTTAGTTTTGGGCAAGCGGGTTTAATATGACCTGGCTCATAGCAATGATGACATACATGTAATGAAATAAGCGGAAGAAACCAAGAATGCTAAAGCATTCACTATGTCCCACACGGACAAATGCAACAAGCACAAGAGAGAAAATTTGTAATGAAATAAGCGGAAGAAACCAAGAATGCTAAAGCATTCACTATGTCCCACACGGACAAATGCAACAAGCACAAGAGAGAAAATCCACTAAGGGATATACAAAGGGCCTTATAAAAAGGCTACACACATGAAAAATAATATCACTATTATTGAAGAGGAGCTCTCAAGAGCAATACCACATACATGGGGGGTTCCCCCTATTTATAAGAAGAGGAGACCAAAGGGGCTCCCAATAGAGTCGTTGGGAGCCCCCAACGGTCACATATGTGACCGTTGGGGGCCCCAACGACTCCATTGTGGGGCCCCTTTTCGGTATCCAAAAAATACAAAAATAAAAATAAAAAGAAAAATAAAAAATAGTGAAATACGAGAAGCAAAATAAGTACCCCTATGGGGTACTTTGTGAAATGACCATAATACCCCTATCGGGTATTATGGTATTATTACATATGTTTTAACACCCCCCCTCAAACTTTACGGGGGAATGACCGAAAGTTTGCCAAGGAGGAACAAGAAGCGAGGAGCAGGCAGGGCTTTGGTGAAGAAATCAGCAAGTTGATATTCTGAAGTGACATATGGCAGTGTTACTGTCCCACGAAGATATTCATCACGTACATAATGACAATCCATTTCAATATGTTTCGTCCTCTCATGGAAAGTGTGGTTGCTGGCAATGTAGATAGCACTTTTGTTGTCGCAACAAAGCTTCGAAGCCCCGGTAATTTCGACTCCCATATCTTGAAGAAGACTTCGAAGCCACACCAGCTCCATTGTAGTGGTTGCCATAGCCCTGTATTCTGCTTCAGTAGAAGACAATGAGACTTTCTGCTGTTTCTTGCACCTCCAAGCAATTAGCGAATCTCCTAGGAATACACAAAAGCCAGTAGTTGAGATTCGATCATTTGGGTTTCCTCCCCAGTCAGCATCAGTATAAGCTAGTAAATCTAAGGAAGAGATTGAGGATAGGAATAGCCCTTTAGTCAAAGTATTTTTAATATATCGAATGATCCGGAGCACAGCACTCATATGCACAGATGTAGGAGCATGCTGAAATTGGCTTGCAGAGTGCACAGCATAAGCAATATCGGGCCTGGTGATAGTCAGATAGGTGAGGGAGCCTATGAGTTGCCTGTAGGGCGTAGGATCGTCCAGCAGAACTCCATCCTCCAGTCGTAGTTTAGCATTGATAACCTCGGGAGTCTCCACCTTTTTATCATCTGAAATCCCAGATTTGGAGCATATGTCTGCAGCAAGCTTCATCTGTGACAGTATATACCCTCGAGGAGAGTATGCAACTTCTATGCCAAGAAAGTACCTGAGAAAACCCAGATCAGACATATCAAAATTATGTTTTAACATATTTTTAACTTTAAGAATACCGCTTTCATCATTGCCAGTGATGATCATATCATCAACATAAAGCAGAAGGATGATGATACTATTACCTGCATTTTTAACAAAAAGAGCAGTGTCAGTATAACATGAGCGAAATCCCAATTGTAACATGATAGCACTAAATCTATCATACCAAGCCTTAGGGGCTTGTTTAAGACCATATAAGGCTTTTAATAACCGAAGGGTTTGACCTTGGTTAACACTGATTCCCGGCGGAGGATCCATATATACTTCTTCATTCAACTGACCATTAAGAAAGGCATTTTTAACATCTAATTGGAATATAGGCCATTTCTTAGATGATGCTACCGCAATTAAAGTTCTAACGCTTGTCATGCGAGCCACGGGAGCAAAAGTCTCCTCATAATCGATGCCATATTCTTGTGAGTATCCCTTAGCAACTAATCTAGCTTTATAGCGCTCTAGGGAACCATCACTTTTTGTTTTGACTTTGTAGACCCATCGACATCCTATAGCTTTCTTATTTGGAGGAAGGTGAACTATTTCCCAAGTTTTAGCTTTATTTAAAGCATCTAGTTCAACTTTCATTGCTTCAACCCAATGAGGTATACTTTTTGCTTGATTATAATGGGAGGGTTCATAGTAAGAATGCAAGGCTATTAGACAAGCTCTATATTTAGGTGAAAGAGTTTCATATGAGACAAACCTATTAGGTGGAATTGATTCTCTAGAAGAACGCCTAAGGGAGGTTTCTTCTAGGGGTTCATTAAGCCGCAAGAATTTTTCTAAAGCACTAATAGGTTGGGCTTCCTCACGCCGAGTGTATACTTGGAGATTGTCACAATTAGTTGGTGATACATCATCATCATGAGAATCATGAGTATTTTCTAAAATTTCCGGATGACTCAAAGAGTCATCATTTGAATCTTCTAAAAGATCATTGATAAACATATAATCAATTTCATTTGATTTTTCCAATATGTCAAATCCATTTTCATCTTCTAAAAAGGTTACATCTTTGGAGACAAATAACTTATTGTTTTTATGATCAAAGCATCTATAGCCTTTTTTATTTTCACCATATCCTAAAAATACACATTCTATTGCTTTAGGTGACAATTTATCTCTTTTATGTAAAAGAACAAAGCATTTACACCCAAAAATCCGAAGACGATTGTAGTCGGGTGTCATATTAAAAAGTTTTTCATAAGGAGAGATATTATTCAATTTTGAAGATGGCATCCTATTGATTAAATAGGTGGAGGTTAACACGGCTTCGGCCCAAAAATTTTTAGGAATATTTTTAGAAATGAGTAAGGATCTAGTGGTTTCCAAAATATGCCTATGTTTTCTTTCCGCTAGACCGTTTTGTTGAGGAGTTCTTGGGCAAGATTTTTTATGACAAATGCCATGTTGTTTTAGATATGCTTGAAAATCATTTGATAAGTATTCTCCACCCGAATCGGATCTAAGAATGGATATTTGACTTTGAAATTGATTTTGAATTTTTGCATGGAATTCTTTAAAGAAGTTAAAAACTTCCGATTTAAAGTTAAGAAAATAAATCCATACATATCTAGTATAATCATCAATAAAAGTAACATAATATGAATAACCACCTTTAGATAGAACCGGAGATGGCCCCCAAACATCGGAATGCACCAATTCAAAAGGTCTTGTTGTCACAAAGGATCTAATAGGAAAAGGAGTAGACTTCATTTTGCCAAAAATGCAATCTTTGCAATTGATATCTTTTTCTTTACAAAACTTGTGTCCAAAAGGAAAAAGATACATTTTAGAGTAACTTGGATGTCCAAGCCTTTTATGCCAAGTTTCAATATTTTTGTCTTGGACATAAGTACAAAATGAGGTATTTGGAAGCATTAAATTATCCATAAAATAAAGGTCTCCCTTCCTATGGCCTTGCCCAATCCGCTTCCCGGACCGGAGATCCTGCACAAAGCACCCTTGGGATGAAAAAGATATTTCACATCCATGGTCGGCTATTTGAGAAACGGAAAAGAGGTTAAGATTTAATTTTGGAACTATTCTAACTTTTGGAACAAGGAAATTTTGAACATTTTTAGAATCAAGAGTTCCAACACCATTTATTTTGAGAAAAGTTCCATCGGCCGTAGAGACACAAGACATTTTTGAATTGGTGTGCACATTGGTTAATGCATTTTCATGAGGGGTCATGTGAAAAGAAGCTCCGGAATCTAAAATCCAAGAGTACGTACCGGGAGGTGATGATGAGGCAATGGCGGCACCGGAGGTGGAAGAAGTGACCTTTAAGATTTGTTGAAGAGCCAAGGAGATTTGTCCAAGAGTGTCTTTGAGATCCCCGTTCTTGCCGTCATCTTCTTTGGTGGTGGATTCTTCAACGGAAGCCACCTTTGGCTTGAATGCCCCATTTAGCTTTGGGCAAACGGGTTTAATATGTCCCGGCTCATAACAATGGTGACATATAATCATTTTTCTTCCACCACTCCCTTGCTTACCAAAATGAGGTGGTTTGTATGTTTTAACATGATTGCCGGGTTTAGATACGGCAAGAACTTCCTCTATGCTTTTACCCATGCTATGCCTAGTCTCTTCTTGAGTAATCTCGGCAATAGCTTCTTCTAAGGGAGGAAACGTGGATCTATGGAGAAGTGAGGATCTCACTTGTTCAAATTCGGGACGAAGCCCAAATAAAAATTGAAACAATCTATCTTGTTCCATTTGTTTTTGTCTTAGAACCACATCCTCCATAGATACCCATTTAGGCTCTAAAAGAGCCAATTCATCCCACAAAGGATTTAGAGCACTATAGTAATCTTGTATGCTCATGTCGCCTTGTTTTGTGGTTCTTACTTTTTCTTGCAAGAAATAAGTTCTTGCAAGATCCTTTTGGGTAAACATACCCTTCATAAAAAACCAAGCTTCATTTGCCCGGCGGAATTTTGCAATATTTGCACATACCTTAAGTTCGACATTATTCATAAACCATGCAAGGATTTTTGCATGGTTGCTCTCCCAATCTTCCATTTGATGATTATAATCTTCAATGGCCTTGAGACGAGCATCGCCTTCAAGTGCTTTCTCTTGATCTCCTTCCATCTTTGTGAGCTTAAGTTGGGGTTCCGGAACGGTTCCCATTACATAACCCCAAAGCTTCTTGCCTTTGAGATTATTCTCCATTGCGGATGCCCACATCATGTAATTTTTTCCATTGAGTTTGAATGATAGATCGATCTTGACTTCCATTGTTACACAAGGAAGATGTGAGAAAGAAAGGAAGTAGAGAGAGACAAGATTTTACCTTTAGAAGATCTTATGGCTTTGATACCATGTAATGAAATAAGCGGAAGAAACCAAGAATGCTAAAGCATTCACTATGTCCCACACGGACAAATGCAACAAGCACAAGAGAGAAAATTTGTAATGAAATAAGCGGAAGAAACCAAGAATGCTAAAGCATTCACTATGTCCCACACGGACAAATGCAACAAGCACAAGAGAGAAAATCCACTAAGGGATATGCAAAGGGCCTTATAAAAAGGCTACACACATGAAAAATAATATCACTATTATTGAAGAGGAGCTCTCAAGAGCAATACCACATACATGGGGGGTTCCCCCTATTTATAAGAAGAGGAGACCAAAGGGGCTCCCAATAGAGTCGTTGGGAGCCCCCAACGGTCACATATGTGACCGTTGGGGGCCCCAACGACTCCATTGTGGGGCCCCTTTTCGGTATCCAAAAAATACAAAAATAAAAATAAAAAGAAAAATAAAAAATAGTGAAATACGAGAAGCAAAATAAGTACCCCTATGGGGTACTTTGTGAAATGACCATAATACCCCTATCGGGTATTATGGTATTATTACATATGTTTTAACAATACAATCATCTTTCTACCTCCATTATAATTTCCTTGTTTTCCAAAATGAGGTGGCTTATAGGTTGTAACATTATTGTCAGGTTTAGATACGACAAGCACTTCATCTATACTTTTACTCTATGTCACATAGGTGCGGGTGCGACGATGCGGCACTTTAAAAAAACTTGCGTGCGAGGGTACGGGGAGGGTATATATATATAATTTTTAACAGTTTAAGTTAACACTACGTGTATGTGTGTGCATTTATGTATTTATGTATTTATATATATAATATAGATAAAAATAGACTTAATTAGGGTTAATTGAATCTACTTTTGGATAGAAATAGACCTCAGTATGGTTGACTTCACCTAACACAAAGGAAGTTGTGTCCAAGTGTCGCACCCGCCTGGGTTCGGGTGCGGTGCCCTGTTAGAAAAGTCCGTGTGACATAGCTTTTACTCATGCCAAGACTAGTTTCTTCTTGAGTGATTTCGGCAATGGCATCCTCCAAAGGAGGAAGAGTGGATCTATAAAGAAGTGAAGACCTTGTTCAAATTCGGGACGAAGCCCCAAAAAAATTGAAACAATCTTTCTTGCTCCATTTGTTTTTGTCTAAGTTCAACATCCACCATAGCCACTCATTTAGGCTCTAAAAGAGTCAACTCATCCCATAATGGATTTAAAGCACTATAGTAATCTTGAATGTTTAAATCACCTTGTTTGGTGGTTCTAATTTTTTTCTTGCAAGAAGTATGCTCTTGCAAGATCTTTTGGGGTATACATACCCTTCATAAAAAATAAAGCTTCATTAACTCGGCGAAATTTAGCTATATTTGTACATATCTTGAATTCAATGTTATTCATGAACCAAGCAAAGATTTTTGCGTGATTGCTCTCCCAATCTTCCACTTTCTTTTGATGATCTTCAATTGCTTTGAGGCAAGCATCTCCCTCAAGAGCCTTTTCTTGACCTCCTTCGATCTTGGTGAGCTCTAATTTAGGTTTCAGAATAGAACCCATTACATAACCCCAAAGTTTTTTACCTTTGAGATTATTCTCCATCGCGGATGCCCACGTCATGTAGTTCTTTCCATTGAGCTTAAAGGATAGGTTGATTTTGGATTCCATTATATCAACAACGTGTGAGAAAGAATGGAGAGGAATGTCACACTTACAACTTTCAAGGATCGTATGGCTCTGATACCATGTAATAAAGTATGCAAAAATATAAAGAATGCTTAATGCATTCACAATGTCCTACCATGGACAAATACAAGAGAGAAGTCCACTATGGGACAATACAAACAAGCCTTAAAGAAGGCAATAACTAAAATAATAATGCTCTTATTGAAATAGAGCTCAAGAGCTTGAAGAATACAAGGGGAGAGACCCCTATTTATACAAGTGGGGAGTGGCTAAAAAGGAGAGCCATTAGGAGATCCCCATAGGGACGTTGGGAGCCCCCAACGGTATGGCCGTTGGGGTCCCAACGTCCTTATGTGGGAACCTCAATGGTAGCAAAAAAGAAATAAAAGAAAAAAATAGAAAATGATAAATTTAAAAAGTATTTAACAAAAAAAAAGTTGTTTCTAAAACAACTATGTGAAATGACAAAAATACCCCTATTGGGTATATATATATATATATATATATATATATTAACAACCTTTTCATTCCTTGTCGGGCCAGTCCCAGTCCTTACTGCATCCACGTAGGTCTTGGGTACCTGCCTTGTCGCTTGTTGTATTTGTTCCTTGATGGAGAGATGAATAGTGATCCTTCCTTGGTTCATTGTGATGAGCCAACGAAAATGGCTCCATGCATTGGTGTTGATATGTGTCTTGACGAGCTTCCGGCATGCTCGAGGCCCTCATCCAAGCTCCAGGAGACTTACCGCCTTATGACGAGTTTCTGGTTGCCATCTTCGATCCATCACAAATTCTCTCTGTCCCAATTGCTAAGTCGTCATCTAAGCAATTGGCCACTTCCAAAACTGTGAATGGACTCAGACAATGCTCACTCTCTCCTTTCTCAATGGTGCAATGCAAAAGTTAGATGGGAAAGGTTGATTTCCCTATTATAGCTCTTCTCCACTAGGTAACATGCATGCATGCCATGCAGGCTTGCACACAAAGGAAAAAAGATAAAATAAAATCTCAAGTTTGTAGCAATACAAAATAACAAGTTAGTTGGCGGATTCACAGCCACATCCATTTATATCTCTATTCAACAAGAATGTATATTAACATTGGCATTGGTTGTTTGTCCATTCTTGCTCACTGTAATTTTTGTCATCCTTCATCGGAAATTGACCAAATTACATCAATTTAAGCACAAAGAACAAACACCCACACATTATTGATCAAAACTTAGGCTAATTAAACATGATATCGCCCAGTTGGCCATCGCATACAAGTGGCAGTCAGGTCACGATCGTGGTGCATCTCAGGCACATTTCTTAACAAAAAAAAGGTTAAAAAAACTCAAGTAAAGATCACTGCAATGTCTCACTGACAAAAACAACAACCAATGAAACGATACAGAAGGAGAACATCAAACAAGAATCTAATGACACCCAAAAGAGAAACAGAAAAAATAAAGGATGGGAGTACCTTGGGTTTGGCAAACCAAGTGATTGACTTGAAGGTGGCCAATCTCTGCATGAGGTCCCCTCGGTCCCATGGCCTGCATATAGGAACCGTTGACAACTTGCGTTGCGCCGGAGCTGTTCGCCAATTCAGTTTGGGTCGTGCCACGATTGTCGATTCAGTGTCGTGTTTGGTGTCATCGGGCGATGGCGTTCCCGTGCAGCTGTCAATTTTAGAACAACGTTAAAGTTCAAGTTTTTGAGCAAAAAAGACATAACAAAGACAACATAAGGAGGAAAAAGAAGAAGAAGACCCACCTGATGGATGGCCTCGAAGGAGAGGGGAAGAGCTTATCCATTGCCACTCGATACCTCTTCTCTGAATTGTCCGCCATCGTTATCCTCTCTTCTCTTTCTCCTCAGCAAATTATCTGAGCACCATGGTGTTGATTCAATGCATAACCTAAGTTGGTAGCCTTTTATAGTTGGGTATGCATCTCTCTCTCTCTCTCTCTCTCTCTCTCTCTCTCTCTCTCTCTCTCTCTCTCTCTCTCTCTCTCTCTCTCTCTCTCTCCCCGATAGCACCCAAAATCTGGAATTAGCAGAACATCACAAACCTCAATCTTGGAAACTCTTGGAGAGGGAAAATCCTGCAATATTTTGAAAGTTCTAGTTTTCGTGAGAAAATCTTGCAAACATGGGCATATATATAAAATATAGAAAATCCACAAGATATATAAAAATGAGGCCACTAGAATATGAGAACTAAAGTGTGAACTAAGTTTTTGATGGGGCCTTTTCTCCCTTAAATCACTATATGGATGTGATCTACATGGTTGGCTTTAAGGAGATTGGCTCTTGAATCATCCAATTGCAATGCATAAGCAGGATTCTTTTAAGGCTTGAAAATCGACAACTCAAAATCTTGAAAATATGGGCATATATGTAAAATAGAAAACACATAAGATATATAAAAATGGGGTCACTAGTGTCTCGGGACGATCTTTCGGAATACGACATGTGCAGTGCGGAGCTCTACTGAGTGAAAAATGCATCGAGTGTAGGAACGCGCGGTATGTACTCGCTTGATCGGTGACGTGTGGTGGTAGCACGGCATGTGATAGGCATCGATATCATCGTTAGTGCATCGTTGTGTGGCGGCACAGACGTGGAGCGTTATTTGGTTAAGCAGTGCCAACAGATCAGAGAATGTTGTCTTTGGTGATTCGGTTAAGGACCTCTCAGCTTGCAAGAGTGTCTCACGCGTTAAAAAAACTTTCATTTTAAAAATATTCTCTCATTTGGAACGGATGGAAAAGTTACAAATTTTTCTTTCCTACTATTTTCTCAATTCCAAACGTGTCCAGGGTACATTTGAAAGCACAAAAAAAATGCTAAGAAAATAAGTTGAAAAGGAAAAATGACAACTTTTTTATTCATTCTACATAATAGAGAACTTTTAAAAAAAAATTGCTATTTTGTCTTGATCTTAGAGATGGAAAAACTTTTCTTATAAAAAAAATAGTTTTAAAGGCAACCCTTACCCCAATCAAAGCACTTTAACATTTTTCCAACCAAATTTTCTCACATAAATAAGAAAAAAAAATCATAAAAAAAGTCCTCATAGAAAAACTTTTCATTGGCAAACCTTTTTTTTCCAGCTTCCATACATGCCATTATAGTTTCTTGTGTGACTAATGCTTGAAACCATAGTGACAAAAGTTTAAAGTGGCAATTTCTCGGCTATGAATATCTTGTGAGATTTTCAATTCTTTTTATTTTTCTCTAGTTTTTATCAGTAAAATCTCGAAAAAAAAAAGAGAAATTTTAATAAATCAAATGAAAACAAACTGATTACATAATTAAATTTCTACTGCAAACAAAAATATATTTGCAATTCCAATAATCATATCTAGGAAGTATCAACTATCAAATATCAAACATCAAACAACAACCATCAAGCATCAAACATCAAATGTGCAGGAATCCCAGTTTAGAAACAATAATCTACTACCAATTTTTCATTAAGAAAGAAAACCCAATATAAATGTCCATGAGGGTCTCATTGAGAACCAATAAAGCCCTAGAACCATTTTCTCTTTTTAAGACTAAGAAGCCAAAAATCAAATATTCATCAAGTGAACACCTTTCCAAACCAACCAAGTGGCAAAAATGGAAGAACCCAAATTCACAATATAAGAATCAAAGCACAGACCAGGTTCCGTTATGTGACCTCACATCCATATAAAGGCACCAACGTTTAAGTCAGAAAACTACCAGATTAAAACCCTGTTCTGTAATTTTTCAGAATTTTCATATCACTCCTTCAACTGGTACTTCTTGAGATGTCACCACCATTAGAGCTCTTTTAGCAATTTTCAGAGGGAAGGTGAGAATCACCAACTGTATGACTTGGGATAATACCAAATTGTACGAATTCTCAAATTAAATGATTATCGTAAACAACAACAATGCCTTCATCCCAAACAATTGGGGTCAGCGATAAATGATTATCGTAAGATTGGAAAAAAAAAACAAGGAAAACCGTAGCCCACCAACAACACAGAAACATCAAACAATTCATCGGTAATTCTCTAACACCCCCCCGCAAAAAAAAATAAAAGGAAACCAGAAGAAAAAGCAAAGGGGCGGATGCAGAGAGAGTCACCGATGCCGATCACCGGAGGATGGACACCACACCGGGAAAATCGTGGCCTTCACGCACCACTGCGTCCTTGACTCAGAGAAATTAGAGCTCACTTTGGGCTTTTGTTGGAAAAAAAAAAAACAAATAAACAACGTTGCAAATGAACCGGCGATATATCGCGATGTATTGTCACAAACTTTGACACCTCGAGATTTTGTAATTCTCGCGAGAAAATGCCGTTTTAAACATTTGGAATAGATCTCGCGTTTTTTTGCGATATTTATGAAAATCATGCCACATTTGTTACTTTGCGTTAATGTGATTCTTATAGGGTCCATGTATGGTTTTCCATATTGAAGACCCGATAGAACCGGGGTACCCACACTTTTAGTTGGATCTGGGTTTGAACCCACCTGAGCCTGAACCAGATACAACTAGGGATGGCAGTGGACCGGGGGAAAGCGGGGGCCCACCTCACCTCGTTTGGACCGGGGATGGAGGGCATGAAACAGGGATGGAGGCGGGGATGAAGGTTAAAATTCATCCCCGTGCGGGGATGGAGGCGGGGATGGACTGACACTTTCCCTCGCCCCGCCCCGTCATTTCACCATTTCCAAACATCATTAATCTCTACTTGCTTGGGGACATGTTCATTATTTTCACAACTAATCAAGGGCTTATGTGAAATTTTATGATCCAGGGTTAGGGTTATATACTAAACGAACGCTCTCTCACTCTCTCTCTGAGCTTTGTAAGTTTTTCTCTTTTTGGTTCTTTGTTTTAGGGTTTTAGGGTAAGGGTTAAAGCGACGGCAGTGAAGTACTCGATGGCGGAGAAGAAAGTGATGTACGACAAGAAGTTGTGCTAGTTGTTGGACCAGTACAGCCAGGTGCTGATTGCCGTTGCTAACAACATGGGGTCGAACCAGCTGCAGAACATTCGCCAGGGCCTCAGGCCTGACTCTGTCGTCCTCATGGACAAGAACACCATGTTGAAGCACTCCATCTGCCTCCACGCACCGGCAACAAGTCCTTCCTCAACCTCATCCCTCTCCTCGTCGTGAGTGTTTCGCCCTCCCTTCTCTTGCTCTCGCATTTCTTTGCGAGGGTTTAGAAAAAAGAGCACAAATTTGGTTATATTTTCTGATATACATGTACGCATTTAAAAAAAAAGGAGCATATCACTTGTAAAAACGGGGATGAGGCAGGGATGTGGCGGTGGCGGGGTGGGGGTGTGGATGGGGATTAATATTTTGAGATGGGGCAGGGGTGGAGGTCCAACGTCTCACCCGCCACGGGGATGGACTGGGGATAAAGGTTAAAGTTTTGAGACGGGGCGGGGGTGGAGACCTTGTCCCCCCCCCCCCCCATTGCCATCCCTAGATACAACTAGGGTTTTTTCTTTTTTTAGAATGAACCAGATTCAACCATGTAAACACCCCAAATTTTTCACCTTCGCTCACAAACCCTTTCCTCTTGCCACTGAGACTTGCTTTCTAAATCCTTTAGGGAACCAGTTGGTCGACATCTGATTCAGGGTCATCTAGAGCCCAAATTTTATTGTTTTTTTTATTTTTTATATTTAGATTAGGTTATTTATGCTTTATCGATAATCTGTGATTCTCGATCCCGGGCACGCGGGAACCATGTTATTTTATTTTCAAATTTCTGTAAAAAAAAATGATTTTTTTAGAGTTAAACCATGTACAGGTTAGTGATTTCTTATAAAAAATCATATTATTTTGAGTTATGTAACTCTGTCAAAAAAATTGAAAACCAAACCCTACTTTTTGAACCATGAAAACATTATGTGGATTCAGGAACAACTTGCCGAGGTGATATCTCCCTCATCAAAGATCCGATCGATGATACATAAGTTGTAGTGTCTTTGTGATCATGTTTAGTATTTCCTGTTAAATTTTTAGATTTTTATATATTTATTTGTTAGTTTTTCTCTGACAGAAATCGGAATCGGTTTCACAGAGCTTGTTATGCATTATCTAAACCCTATATCGACTTGTATCGATCGTATCTCCCTCATCAAAGATCCGATCGATGATCCAAAAAAAGAAAATTTTTTCTATATGTGTTAACTATCATCTATTAAAATTTTATAATTTTTGAACAGTGTTTATTATATTTTCCTATACCCAAAACTGAATGTATTTATTTCAACTTGTTACGTATAAGCCAGAATCGAACATATATTGTTGGAACAATATCTCTCTAACCGGAGATGATTTTTCCAATCTGTAAAAAAGAAAATATTTGTTTATCTGTCTAGTATCTCTATGTAAATTTTTATGAATTTATATGGTGATTTGATACCCGGTTTGGGTCTGACACTATGACAGGTATGTGCCCGCAGGCAAAATTATATATTTTAGGATTTTATTTAATTTCTATATCAAAATAATGTCAAAAATATATTTTTTCGAATAAAGTTTGATTTTAAGGTTATCAGAACTATCCATGATGATTTTTACAGATTTTTGAATTCATTTGATATATTATTTGATTAAATCATGAAAACAGGGTGCCCGCGGAGTCCCGGTTCGAGTAAAACACTCATAAAAATCACTATTTTTGTGATATTTTGATTTGTTTTTATAAAAAATTTCATGTTTTAAATGTTTGATCATGTTTATAATTATGTTAGGGTGCTTCACACCCGACTTAGTGTTTATTTTAATCTATTTGATCCTTAAATCTAAAGTTTTACAAAAATCTTTTCTGAAAACCCTGATTTCAAGGCCATAGTCTTGTTTTTAGGGGTATTTTTGTCATTTTTCTTAAAATTATGAATTTCAAAGTTGTTTATTTTTATTATTTATTCAATTTTATATCATATTTTATTATGTTTCTCTCAGGAAAGTATTTAAAAAGGCTTATATCCGGATAAATCCAACAATTTCCAGATATTGCTGGATAAATTTAGAAAAGCTGACATATCTCCACTAACAAGTTTGTTAGTTTTGTAGGGACACTCAAGACTACATTTTATTTATTTTTCTTTTCTTTATTTTAATTTATTATTGATGTAAATTGCAAAAAAAAAATAGAATAGGAATTTAATTTCCTGCTTATAATAAGATTGCATTGCATATAGTTTATTTTTATATAAATGTCAATGTGTGATGTATGATGATTCATACATATTAAAATCTATCATGGTCTACACAAATGGCACGTGCACTAGCTTTTAAGGAGTTGATAAACTCGGTGGATTTCGTATTTGTAGTCATAGTCAGAATACGAACAAAACCCAGATCTATCATTTTTTTCTAAGCCACAAATGACTTACACTCTTAGGCATTTTCAGAATTCATAGCACACTTTCCAAACCTTTTCTAAGTATTTCCCCCTTTTAGAACTGAATGAGATATTATTCAATATATATTCGTAGCCATAGTCAGGGATATGTAAAGAATTTATTTCATCTAAATTCTATAAGGCACAAAAATCTTTTTTTCTAAGATTTTTCTCAAACTCCTTAGAAAATATTTTTGCAAATTGCATTCATTAATTAATCTAAGTTAGACTGCATCATGAAAAGACTTTCATAGGGACACACACCCATCCCTTTTGATGTTTTCCAGTTCAATCTCAATAAAAATTGATTTTCTCTAAGCTTTTCTCCAGAATTCGATTTTCTCAAAAGATCTCATTTCCTTTAGAAATCGATTTTCCTTTCTTAAAAAAGACTTCTCAAATGTGATTCATAATTTTCAAGGTGTTCTCTTTTTCAAGTATTTCAATTATTCCAAGCAAATATCATGTTTCTCAATCTGTATTTTTTGAAATCCATAGCACATGCCTAATTTTCCGTGCATTTAGGAATAAAACATCGATTTAGACAGTTGAAAAAAGCAAAGCACATGATTGATCTTTGGTTCGATTACCGTTGGTTATGATGTCAGAAACAGTTGAACCTCGTACCGACAGACGAGTCCCATTCCTCAAAATTTTCTCATATTTTAAAACGCGAGTTATTTTCAAAAACTTTTTCAAATGTCAGGTTAACTTGCAAAAGTAAAAATTTTCAATAATAACAAGCCCATTGACAACCCTTAGCTACACTCTAAAGGTACCATGTTTTATAGCTGAAAATCATAGTTGTGAGCTAAAATTCATCCATTTGACCCTTGCAGATGCATTTAGCAGTCTATTTAGGGCACGTTTGGAAGGGAGAAAGATGTAGAAAAAATGATGCAAAATGAAAATTCTTATGGATTTTTTGACCCTTCCAAGCAAGAGAGACTTTTTCTAAAAAGTACATTTTTTTATAAGAAACATTCTTTCACATAGAAGGAGGGGTGGGTGAAGGAATATTTCCTACACAGAGAAAATTTATTTTCACACTTCCCACCACCCGTCCTACCACATCTTACCACCACCACCCACCATTACCCTCCTCCTCTCTCTCATTTTTTTTCATGTTTTTCTATTCTATTTTTTCTTATGCTATACAAACACGAAAAAACTTTCTTTTGAAAAACTTCTCATATCAAAAACTCTCATAGGCAAAACTTTCTTTTCCTATGAGAGTTTTTCTCTCTTCCAAATGTGACCTAAACCCTAAATCCTAATATTTACCAGAAAAACTCTTTTGGACGTAGTTTTGTGACATACACATGATTTTGAGCTCTACATAGAGATGGCAATGAACCGGGCAGAGGCGGGCCATTCCCGACCCGTCTCAAAATTCTACCCTCCATCCCGCCTTCATTCCTGCACAGGTTTTGATTCCATCCTCGGTCCAAACAGACGGGACCCCTATTTATCTCCGGTCCATTGTCATCCCTAAATATATTTTAGTTATTTTACTAGCAAAGAATCAGAGACGGGCATAACGGGTGGGGGGGGGGGTGTAGCACAAGTCCATCCTCACCTCCATCCCCGTACGGGTTTTGATTTTAACCTTCATTTTCACCTCTATCACCAGTTCATTTCCTCAATGCCAGTCCAAATGGGGCGAGGCAGGGCTGGGCTCCATTTTCCCCAGTGTACTGTCATCCCTAGCTCTACATGATTCTTTTATTTCATCTCTTGTTTTTTTGTTTTGGCATTATTCTTCCGATTCAACTTTGAAATAATAGACTTTACCTTAACAAAAGTCAAAACATATTTTTCTCACTTATGAAAGGCAAGCTAGGGTTAGGCAGACTCCACATCTCTTAAGCTCCATGTGGCAGAGAGATTAGAACTTGGGCCTTCAACTATGTTAGATGCATCTTTTCGGTTAGATCTACCATTTGGTGGTTAGATTCATACAAAAAGAGTATGTGACAAATTGGTTTGAGTTTGGATTACAACCCAATTCAAACTCATATATTATATTTTATATAACATATAAGTTTGGATTAGATTTTAATACAAACCCAACTCATATTTAGGGATGGCAATGGATAAGGGAGAAATTGGGCCCCGCCCCCACCTCAACCTGTTTGGACAGGAGATGGAGAACATGAAACTGAGATGGAGGTTAAAATCAAAACCCGTGGGGGTGGGGGAATGAACTTACGCTTTTTCCTGCCCCGCCTTGTCCCGACCCACGTCTTACCCTGCCCTGCCCCGTCTCTAATTTCTTTAAGGATGACAATCGAAAGAAAACGAGCCCTCATCCCCAATCTTTTTTTTTTTAGGGATGGCAATAGACCGAGGAAAAATGGGGTCCCATTTGGCCTAGCTCAGTTTGGACAGAGGGTGGAGGACATGAAACAGAAATGAAGACGGGGATGAAGGTTAAAATCAAAATCCGTGTGAAGGCAAGATTTTGAGACGGGGCGGATTGGGAGACCGGTTCACTGGCATCCCTACCCATATTATTGTATCTCTCTATGGGGTTCGAAGTTAACGTCCCAACACAAGGTGCTGCTCTCCTGCCAGACAAGCGGAGCCCCCCCGTTGGTTTATTCTCTCTCTCTCTTAACAAAAAATAAGTGGGAGGGTTGGGGTTTTATCCCACCGTCTCTCTCTCATCCCAACTCTGCTTTTTATTTAGTTTCAGCACTCGAATCCAGTTTTTGGTGGTTGAATTTTAATCAGTTGAGCAATGGGAGGAGTGATGTTGGGCATGCCTGGACCATGGGCCGACGACTGCCACGAACCTTCTGATCACTACACTACAAAGATTGGTGGATTGCCCGTTCGTTCTCTCTCTCTCTCTCAATATGGCTAGTGTTGTTTTGAGTTTGTGCAACTGTTGGTCTTTTTCTGCTTATTAGGATTGGCCTCTTCCAAGGGAAAGCATAAAGGATGAGTTGCTAAGGTGTGCCGTATGTAGTGGGCATCTTTCACTCGTTGCACAGGTTTTTGCCATATTCTTATTCGTTTTAGCTATCGGTATGGTTTTGATATCCCATATTATATATTTCCTGGAGTTACATATTGCTAGAGCCATGATTTAACTTTGTAGGTATATGCTCCGATTGGAAGTAGTGATTTGAGTTTAGAGGAACGTGTGCTCTATGTGTTAGCCTGTCCAATGCCAAAATGTGGGAGCAACCCGCTTAGGTAATCGCTACTTCTATTATTTGTTTACCTTGGTTGGTGATGCTTGCAATGGAAATTTATGGTTGAAATTTTGTGAATTTGGGGAAAATGGTAGTTGGCGAACTCTTCGTGTTCAAAAATCCGAATGTGGGACTGAACCTAGTGAGGCGATTAGTACCAGTCAAGTTGCGGTATCAAGTAGCTGTGATAAGTGGGGGGAGGATACATGGAGTTTTGAAGATGATGAAGAAGGTTGTGATGATGCGAACTTGGATATGGGTGAGTTGGGCAAGGCGCTTGCGGAAGCTGCGTCTGTGGCTTCTCGTGTGGAGAAGAAGAGTGATGCCAATAATCACGTTAATTGCCAGGTGAAGCCGAGCACAAGAGTCGTTGATTCCTCTGTCCCAGGTGTGTGGTCTACCTGATGTTGCAAATTTCTGTAATCACATTCATTTTGATATGTTTTCTTTCCATGTTCTAGACTGTTTTCCATTAGACATTGCATTTGTGTAAAATGTTGTCTGTGTTCTAGCAAGAAGCATTTGGTTCCTATTACCACGCAGGCATGTATATGAGTTGCAGTTCAACCTGATGAATATGTCTTTCATATTTGCGTCTGAAAAGTGATCTAACAATAAAATTGGGCAAAACAATCCAGGTAGGTAGTATATGAAATTTAGAGTGATTTCATCTCCCTATCTATGGTTGAGGGTAGCCGAGAACCATGGAAACTCCTCTCCTAAGAAAAAATGGAAGGAAGGTTCCTCGGTTGATAAATATCTAAAAAATTGGTTGTTCCTTCTTGGTTTCTAAGAAATTAGCTGCCTTCGTGGTTTCTACAAGTCTTAAGTTGAACCACTTGATTGTGACTGTTTGGCATGGACCATGAACATATGAACTTGTTTTCGTTGCATAGTATATGATAACACGGTGATAACTCTGACTTTGTTTGAAGAAAAATAATTTGGAGAAGAAGATAATGAATGGATCAAGGATTCAATTCATGTTCCTTTGCTGTCTTCTCCAAATGTAAATGGATGTAGAAAGTGTTTAGGAGTTTCAGTTCTTATACTTTTTTATTGGTGTTTTCTCTGGAAGGAGAGAAGATGTCATGATCCTTGTGAAAGGATTTCAGAGCAACATTTGGCATTGTTGTGTATCTTACACCTCATCGAGGTTAGCAAACTACTACAGCAGGAATCTTGTAGTTTTGCCTCAAATATGCCAATCTTGGGCTATATAAAGAAGAGTATATATAGTATTTCATTTCCTTAAGATATGATTGAACCCTGGTTAAGAAAAATAGCTATTATCAAGAAATGGTTTGATGCATTTGTGCTACATCTGTGCTTATTTAGCAACATTTTGATCACCTTTTGGTTTAGACCATATATCTATGCCTTTGTGAATGCAAATACATTATCTACCATTTTCTTATATTTATGGAATTTTATTACTTGTACAACTTGCTTTTGTACCATGTTATCATTGTGTTCAAATCATGACCTTGAGTATCAAACTTGATAATATATTGTCCATCAGTTTTTGGCAACTTATTTTCTTATCAGAATTTTGAATTTCTGTTTCATTAGTTTGTCTTTTGGCTGCAGTGATGCCTTGCTTTTATATCTATAGCAAGGAAGAATCATCCTCGCATGATGTCAATTCTATTTCTGCTGCATGTTCAACCATTTCTATCAAGGGAAATGAACAACACTTTGATTCTTCTGAAGAGGAGTTATGGGAAGCAGAAGCATATGAATATGATAGAGCCTTGGATGTTGATAGGACATATATGAAATTCAAGAAACGGTTGGATCTCTATCCAGAGCAATGCTTCAGGTGTGCAAGTTTCTAATCCTGTGGTAGTTAAATTTAAATGTTATAATAAAAACTGAAAATAAATGGTGCAATGTGTTTTACCATTTACATATTCTCAACTGTCTACTATGATACTTATATTTTGATTTTCTCTTTTTGGTATTTGCAAAAATGAACATCACATTTAATTTTAGGATATTGAAAGTTCAACTTGTATGTGCTCTATTATTTTATTGAAGATGTTGCAAATTCGGATTGATGATGCTGTACTTTGACATCATTATTAACAGGTCTATTTTGTTCATTTTGCCAATGTACTGTTGTCTCAGGAAAATGTATGACAGTCACAAATATCACAGAGATATTGGAAATCTCATCACAACACAAGATTTTTAAAAGCTCACCTATTTCTGATATATATAAATTTTAATTTTAAATTTTTTACATGTTTTTATTATTTTCTTATATTTTTAGGTGTAATTATAACGAGATTTTCCTGATGTTTTCCCAGGAAAAGAGAAAACTTCAACTTATTGCTAGATTTTCGTTTTTTTTTAAACAATCTGAAAAGTGAGATTTTTGACTGTTTATAAGTTCGGTACTTTCTGTTACCAAATGTATGTATCATGTATTCATGTATGTGCTCTAAAATTTTCTTTCAGTGCTATGAACTCAGACTGATACTAATGTATTTTTGACATTCCTATGTAATGGCTATTCTATTCATTCTATCGAATGTTCTGTTGTGTCAGAGAAATTTACAAGCTGGGTTATTTTGATCTGCTGTTTATGTTGAACTTTTTTGTTATGAAGCTCCAGGCCTACATGCATTAGTGAGTGTGCTTTATTGCCAATGTGTCTTTTTTTCTTGATGCATGAGAATCTTACTGGAATGGGCTGTGAAGCCAAACTGCAAATTTGTCAGTGCCTTCATAGCAAAGCTTATGAGCTAGATATTTGTTTATATCGCACTATTCCTTTTTTTCAAGTGTGGTTTTAAAAGGAAACAAGTCTCATGTGCGTTGACTGCAGTATTGAATGTGTCCATATGCATGAAACATGCATTTTCATATTGTTTGTGAGAATCTGCCACCATGTGTGTACTATACGATATTTAAAAGTTTTGTAAGCATGTAACATGCCTTCAAAGTTTTTTTTTTGACGTAATGCCTAAGATAACAATCTTACTTATCATTTGAATGAAGATATAATTTCATCAGTTAATAAAGATGATGAGTATGAAGGATTGGTTATCCCTAAATGGTTGTGTATGATGTATTTTCTCTCTTTTTTTCTTTGTCTATCCCTAAACTAGATCCCCTTGTTTATTCCACAGAAGTTTGGCATTAGTTGTAGATGGGAAAGACTTAGGATGTATACTTATAGTCTGAATTTTTGAGAACCCCATGTTTCTTAGGGCAAGCGCAGGTGATCGTGAACCTAGCAGCTACGAAATTCGGAGACTGCTGTGGGTGTCTGCATTGCACTTATATAACACTAATAAGTTGTTAAGGTTCTTCAGTTGCTTTGCTTCCCTTACTGTGGCTAGCTCGCCTTGTTGTGTGCTTAGGATGATAGGATCAAATGGTGACAAACATACTGCTCATTAGCCATGTCCGATGAATATGCAACCTCATCCATGATGAACTTTTGGACACAAAATATGTTAAACCCTAGTCTTGTGATTTCGGCTTTTTGGTGTTGGAGATTCCAAGAATGGTATCTACCATTTATCTATCTATATGATGAATGAAACTCTATTTTCTTTATTAACGTCTCTTCTGTTGGGGAATAAATTGCATCCATTCTTCTGTCCATGCGATCACATGAACTAGCCCGAGAACATCTCTCTCATTTTTGATAGCTGGAAGAAACTGAAGTGTCTTCACACTTGCACAGGTACTTTTATGGTGGAAGGCCTCTATTGGCTTCAGGTCAGCTGCAGGAGCCTGGCATTTGTGTGCTTTGTGGTGGGCCTCGGCATTATGAAATGCAGCTGATGCCGCCAGTATTGTATTTTTTGAAGCAGGCGAGTGATACTTCTGCTTCCGTGTGTTCAACAGAAGACTGGAACTGGATGACCGTCATCATATATACATGTGCAAAGGTGAGTTAGCTTGCATTCATGTGTAGGATGAGGCCATATGCTGGAGATTGCAGTGCGGTGAGATGGTGCTTAGGTTTTGAATTTTAGTTGGCTACTCATGAGACGTAACATTGTCATTGCTGGCATCTGAGCACATATATTGAATATGGAAACCTTTTTCGATATTGCAGAGCTGTTCCCTGGATGTTGGTTCAGTTGATCACAAAGGCGGACGCTGGACTGTGGCAGAGGAGACTACCATGATACAGTATGAAGGTTCATTGCATGGCTCTGCTAGATTGGTTGGCCTTCTATAAAAATGTCTTGCCCACCTTTTCCTTTGGGTTCGACTATATATTTGTGTAACTATAGGTTTTCAAACTGAATTTTGAGTAAATACTTAAGGTAATAAGATGTTTGCTCTTTTTTCTTGTACTTTCACAATGAAGAGGTTCATGTGATGTTTATGGTCCTCACCTCACCAATGTGCACCATGGTATGAAGCTGGCTAGAAGGATTCCTGTATGTCCCTCTCATTATTGATTGAATTATTTGCAGAATATGGTAAACCTCTTGCTATGTAGAAAACTAGGTTGTCACTGTGTTGCTGAGCAGTGAGCAAACCCTCCCTGAGCTTGTGCTTATCATTTGTAACAAAAAAGGTTTTTGGTGCCATCCCTGAGCGGGAGATAAGTTGTGATCTTGTCATACATAAACAGAATTTTACTAAAAATAACTGCTGAAATTTGCTTAATGCATGCTAATGTAGGTGATTACTGGTTAAACTAGTCTTTGGGGATAGAAAGGATGCTCTCTCTAGCCCACGAGGGCTCTGCCCACTTGTGAATGCCACCAAGCTGAAAGGAAGCCACAAGTTCAAAACTCACAGGTCCGCTTCCCTTGCCGCAAGGTCGAATCTCGGAGTACTCATTGGTGGGCGAAGGGGATCTGAGGTTTTTACACCAATGAACTTGCGAGTGCAGCCGTTTTCCTTGGTTTCCTTAAAAAAACAAAAATTAAAAAGAATTCTCTCTTTATGGAGGGCATGGAGGGGAGAAAAATTTATGAGCCTTTATGTTTAAGCAAATGGTGCATACTTTGCGCTAGGGCTGCAAATGGCTAAGATATGGTTGGATATTGATATTTTTGGATTTGGATCTTTCAAGTAAAATCCGAATGAACATTCGGATCTGTTCAATCGATCACTTTTGGATTCACATCATTATTTTAATTCGGATTTGAAATTGATCTGGATCAAAATACGATATGTTTGCATATTTTACATGTAAATAGCTTGTTTATTTTATTTATCCAGTATTATCACTTGTAATTTGGATTCAACTTTACTTCATTAGATCTATTTTGGATCCAGATCTGGATTCAGATCTACTGTTTGCATTTCAGATTCAGATTTAACAGGATTCACCCAGAATCTGACCCGTTTGCACCCCTACTTTGTGCACTCCACTTGGAGCAGTTAGACACCTGACAGGTTTCCCGTCGTTAAAGAAAAAAGGGTGGCACCGTATACCCAATAGGTATCTCCCTTCTACTTAAATAAGCTGTTATGTCTAATTTTGATCCAAATACATATTTGTATCCAGTTTAAGAATCCGTATCCTGTTTACTTTCAAGTGTATTTTGCTTGATCTGAACTGATAGATGTGTTTATCATTGTTTACTCAATAGAGAACATATATTTGATTAAGATTTTTTAGGCTCTGATGTGCATTTTAAAGAGGTAAAAATCAATGACTGATATTATATTAAAATCTGATAATAAAATATTTACATTTTTTATCAAAAATTTACAAGAATGCTTTTTATGTAAATAAACAATGATAAACACATCTAACAGTTCAAATCAAGCAAAAACTACAATTTTTTTCCTATAACAGAGCTGGGCGAATTAGGGTGTCCTCCCATTTACAAAGGGCGTTAAGCCAATTCAAACAGGCCCATACTACCAAGCAGTTATGCAGCCACTCATACCCGGTGGGGGTTCGAACTTGCAATGTCCCGTTACATGGTGGTGACCAATGTTTTTTTCTTTTGAAGAAAACTTAAAATTTTATTGAGTGGAATATTGATGATGAGACATCAACCATAAAACAAAATGACATTCGATCGACCTGGTTAATCTTGTTGAGCTAGATGGCAATGTTGATGTAATCAAGGCCGTCTTTAAGCCACTTGATGGAACCATAGTGACAAACGTTTTTATCGGCAGAATCTGTTTTTTCAAAAACTCGCAAGAAATTGATTTTTTTTCATAAATCTCACATTTTTTGGCTAAATCACGGCAATAAAATAAATAATTTAAAAATATAAAAATTATTTGTTATAAGAAAATATTAATAACAAATATTTAAAAAAAAGACAGTTTTTTCATGATAAATAGCTGTTTAAAACATAAATATCGTGTTTAAATCATGGTATTTATGTTTTTTCATAAATCTCACGATATTTTGAAAATCTCGCAAGAAATTGCCGTTTTAAACTTTTAGGCAATTTCTAGTGATATTATCACGAGATTTTCATAAATTTTGCGATATTTGTCACTATGGATGGAACACATGGTTGTCAACGTTGTCAGTATCGGAATCAGACCTGTATTCCGATTCTCAAGTGAATCGTTCTGAATCAGCTAAAAAATAATTTAAAAGCATTAAGAGTCAATCAGAATGTGACACATGTTAAAGCCATTAAAATATTATTAAAATAATAATAAAAATAATTTCAATGTTTTTATATTTATTAAAAAATAGCCGATTCATGTTTAAAAATAATCTTTTTATCACTTTTGAAAAAAAATCAAACTTTCGTGTCGAATCCAAATCCCGCATGCACGAGTCCGTCCATCATTGTGACATATGGCATCAAGGGCTATGAGAAAATCGTGACTCGTGAGACCCGTCTGCAAGGTAAGCAATCCAAGCCGCTTGGGATGCCGTTCATTCGTCGCATGGACGAACGGCATCAGAAGCACCCCCGGTCAGGTCAGGTGCACGGTGCACCCCTGAGACGTCGACCTGACCCGCTTCCAGTGCTCTCCCGTCCGTACCGTTGTTCCTACTCGGCTGACGTGGCCTTACACTCAGAAATCAAAACTTCAGGTCAACTGGAAGGAACGAAATAAACTAACCGATCACGAAACCCTAACGCCCTCAGGGAGTTCGAAAGAAAAGGAGTCGCGAATCGCGTTTCCCCTCCGAAGAGAGATCCCAGCGATTCCCAACAGAGTGGACCCTGAGACTGAGAAAGGGACAGAGGCGGGGACGTCTTCTCCAATCTCTCTCTCTCTCTCCGCCCATGGCGGCTCCCGTCGTCCGCTTCCCGCTCCTCGTCGTGTTGGTTCGAGCCACGGGAGTCCTTGTGGCCGCGTTGGTGCTCGTGTGGGTTATGCATTTCCGTGGAGGAATGTCGCTCATCTCCCAGGACAAGTCCCTCATCTTCAACGTAAGCTCTCTCTGATCCCGCTTGCTTCTTTCTGAGATGCTTATCATACTATGTCTTCTTGGATTTTGAGCTTATTTCTGGTTCTTGATCCTGTGAAGTGGCGGGGGGTAGAGAATGAGTAGATCGGAATCCGAACCGCGTTTTCATTCTGTGATGCTGTGTGGTTTAGTGTTCTCTCTCTTTATGATCCCGCTTGCTTCTTTCTGATATGCTTATCATACTGTTCTCTTGGATTTTGAGCTTATTTCTGGTTCTTGAGCCTGTGGAGTGGCGGGCGGTGGAGAATGAGTAGATTGGAATCTGAATCTTGTTTTCTTTTTGCGATCGCGTGTGATTTCGTGTACTCTCTCTCTCTCTCTTTCTGATCCCGCTTGCTTCTTTCTGATATGCTTGTCATGCTCGGTGTTCTTGGATTTTGAGCGTGTTTCTTGTTCTTGATCCTGGGAAGTGCCGCGCTGAGAATGAGTAGATCGGGACCTGAATCGTGTTTTCTTTTTGTGATCTTTTGTGATTTAATGTTCTCTCTCTTTATGATCCCTCTTGTTTCTTTCTGATATGCTTGTCATGCTCTGTCTTGGATTTTGAACTTGTTTCTGGTTCTGGATCCTGTGAAGTGTTGGACGGTGGAGAGTGAGTAGACCGGAATCTGAATCGTGCTTTCTTTTTCGATCTTGCGTGGTTTAGGCTATGTTTGGGCGCGTTATCCTGTTTCATGTGCTTAGTTTTGACCAGATTCGTTTTGGGTGATTGCCTATTTCTCCTTTGATTCATCTGAATAGCTTCTGCATGCAAGCCTTATTTTTCATGAAGTTCTTTTTTTTTTTTTGCTTTTCTTTTTGAGCTAGTGAAATAAACCCATTTTAGGGTTTATATTTTTGTAGGGAAGATTGACATGGTTGGCACAATTAATTTGTGTTCAGGCTTATTTCAATGAAAGTTCAGAACTCGATGCCCCGCTTAAACCTTAGGGTTGGTTAAATTTATGAAGGTCAACAATTTTTCATGTGATGATGGGAAGAAATTTTCTCCTTTGCCGTCTGAGTGATTTTAAATTCAGATTACCATTAAACTCTTTCTCTATCTTACTTGGTGGTTGGTTCTGCTGTCAATCTAGGTACATCCTGTACTAATGGTTATCGGCTTCATACTTGTTAGTGGTGAAGGTATGGTAGTTTCTCTTCTAGTATATAATGCTTATTGGGTTGAATTTTTAAATTATTTTGCTGTCTATCACAGGGAAGTCTGTAAAATTAAGTTAAATCAAATTGGATAACTTCAGATAAATCATCATGTTTCCTTAATTCTACTCATATCTGGATCCTGAAACCATTTCTTGCCAATCAGCTCCTCTGCATCTTTGTAGATACTAAATCAAAGCAAAACAAAGCAACATTCTTTTACTTGTTCTTGGTCATATATAGTCATTATGGTGAAGTTCTTTCAAACTCAAGGAGGATGACACAAATCTTGTGCCAAACAGAACTTAGCAATGAACTTGGACATGGTGGATATTGGAGGGTTATTTGAAAATTCTGCGACCATTTATCCTAGTTGGTGAATAGCCATGTTAGGGAACATTATGTTTTGTTTCTCTTGCTATTGAAGAGATCATGTTAGGGGCTTCTCCAAATGAAAGACCATAAGGAGTTCAATATCTCATTGATAATTTGATATTGATAGTGATTAGGGTAAGGTACACAGTACATATCTATGATATAAATGTTCAATTGATAGTTTGCAGAAGTTAAATGTATCAATGAGTGACTTCTAAAGGGGATTTGAATTGATCCATAAATCTGTTGAAACATTGCTGGAGCCTATGACATACTTGGCATTGTGATGCAGTGCTCGTCGGGGAGGAGAGAAAACAGATGCCCACCGTGAATCGGTGTGGCTCAAGCTTATTATTATTTTCAATAAGTTTCAATAAACAGGGGAAGACAATCAATAGTAAGGAGTGAAATGAAAGCAGAGTGCAAATAACAAAAGGAATAAGCAAACTATAAAGAATGACGGCTGAATCTTCAATGTCCTCTACGCAACCCTAGGAGAGGGCCTTTTAAAGGCTATTGATGGACCCGGGTCGCGGGTCCAGCCTTGGACCTGATCCGCGATCCGGGTCAACTTCATTTTGCTGCTGGCTCTGCGACGTGCGAACTCCACCACGCCTGGAGTAGGTGCGCAGGGGTACCTCCCTGCGTCGCGGCTCCGTACCTGCAATGGGGTCATACACGTGGATCCGGTCATCTGCCCTTTGAGGCGGATCGGGTGGCACGATGGGTCCAATCGGGTCCTGCCCTGCATAATTCTCCCCTGGTTGGGAAGAAGTCGACTCTGACGACTTGTTGTTTCCACAGTAAGCATATAGATCAATCACGTTGAAAATAGGGGAAATATGCCAATCATCGGGCAGCTCAAGGAGGTAGGCATTCAAACCTAATCGCCTAAGGATCCTAAAAGGGCCATACTTCTTAGGACTTAGTTTGCTATAGGTGCCTACGGGAAAGCGCTCGGGATGCAAGTAAACCCAGACGAGTTGACCAAACTGAAACTGGACATCACGACGACTCTGATCTACGAAAGCTTTGTAGGCCTCATAGTTTTCGACAAGTTTGGCATGGACCTGTCTGTGAATGTCACGCATATATTCGACGGCATCAAAAGCATCTGGAGCTGGAGCTAGAAGATCTGACACAGGGGCTAGATCAACGACATGGGTGGGTGACCGACCATACACCACTTGGAACGGAGATTTACCTGTAAAACGGTTAATGGAATTGTTATATGCGAACTCGGCTTGAGGCAATACGAGGTCCCAAGTTTTGACATTTTCCCCTATTAGGCTCCGTAATAAGTTTCCTAAGGTGCGGTTCACGACTTTGGTTTGGCCATCGGTCTGGGGGTGGTACGCACTACTGAACTGAAGCTAGGTCTTCAATAAGGCCCATAACGATTTCCAAAAATGGCTTATAAAACGCGTGTCACGACCAGAAGTGATTGTGTGGGGTAGACCATGGAAGCGGGCAACGTCCTTGAAATAATAGGACGCGACTAAAGAGGCATCAGTGGTTCGCTTACACGGGACAAAAATAGCCATTTTGGAGAACCAGTCAACAACGACTAAAATTGAATCAAAACGACATGGCGTTCGGGGGAGGCCCACAATAAAATCCATGGATACGTGCTCCCACGGCCGTTCAGGAATGGGTAACAGAGTATAGAGACCACTATTCTGACGATGACCCTTGGACACTTGACACACATGACACCCTTGAATGAACTTGACAACATCTTTTCGCATTTTGGGCCAAAAGTATCCTTCATCTAACAGAGCGAACATCTTATCATGTCCGAAATGCCCTGCTAACCCTCCTTCATGTAATTCAGAAATCAACTGAAGCCTAAGGGAGAAATCAGGCACACATAATTTGTTCCCACGGAAGAGGTAACCATTATGAATGCTAAAACGGGGGTCAACGGTGCGATCTGAAGAGATGCACCCCTCCCAGACTTGTTGAAAATCAGGGTTCGTGGGGTATAATTCCTTGCACTGTTCGAACCCAATGACCTGACATAGTCATCAGGAGGTTGTTCTTCCTTCCTACTAAGAGCGTCAGCCACCTTGTTCAGGGTACCCGATTGATGGCGAATCGAGAAGGTGTACTCTTGCAAGAAACTGACTCACTTGGCATGACGAGCACTCAACTTCTTTTGACTATTCAAATACTTCAATGCCTCATGGTCCGTGTACAAGACAAATTCCTTATAAATGAGATAATGTCTCCAATAACGAAGGGCTTGTACCACGGCATAAAACTCAACATCGTAAGTGGAATAATGGCACCTGGCACCTGGCCTGAGTCAGCTTCTCACTAAAGAAGGCAACAGGTCTACGATTCTGACTCAAGACTGCGCCAATTCCCACCTTGGAGGCATCACACTCAACCTCAAATACTGCACTAAAATCAGGGAGGGCTAAGACAGGAGCACTAGTCATTTTCTCTTTGATGATCGTAAAGGCTTTTCCCGCAGTAGGCGTCCACTGAAAACTAGTACCCTTGAGGCACTCCGTGATGGGGGCCATGAGGGTGTTGAAGTTTCTCACGAAACGTCGATAAAAAGTGGCTAATCCGTGAAAACTACGGATCTCTCCGATAGTCTTTGGGATAGGCCAATCTACAATCGCACGAACTTTCACGGGGTCTGCCTTAACTCCATCAGATGACACAATAAAGCCTAGGAATACGACACTGGATGTCATGAACTCACACTTTTTTGCATTGACATACAATTTTTCTCCTCTTAAAATTTCTAAGACCTGACGCAGGTGATGCAAATGGTCAGATAAAGATGAACTATAAATCAAAATATCATCAAAATATACCACGACAAACTTCTCTATACAATGGTCATCATATTCATGAAAGTACTTGGGGCATTGGATAGCCCAAATGGCATGACTAACCACTCATACAACCCATCACGTGTCTTGAATGCCGTCTTCCACTCATCCCCCTCTCGGATACGAATATGATGATACCCACTTTTTAAATCGATTTTGGAGAAAATGGAAGCACCAGCCAACATATCAAACATATCATCCAAACGAGGGATGGGAAAACAGTATTTGACAGTGATGCGGTTTATGGCTCGACTATCTACACACATGCGCATGGACCCATCTTTCTTAGGGGTGAGCAGGGCGGGTACCGCGCAAGGGCTCACACTTTCACGAATAAAGCCCTTTTGTAGTAACTCCTGGACCTGCCTCAGCAACTCGGCATGCTCCGAGGGATTCATACGATACGCGGGGAGATTGGGGAGACTCGACCCTGACACAAAATCAATAGCATGCTGTACGACACGCATGGAAGGAAGACCATCTGGGAGGTCATCTGGCATAATGTCGCTAAACTCTTCGATAAGGGGGCGGATGTCCGTAGGAACTGGTAACGACGTACTCACTAAAGGCTTAGCCACCACAGCATAACAATAACCATTCTCCTGACATTGGTTCAAGAAAGAGCGGTAGGATAGTCCAGCCAGTCGGGGAACTCGCTCAGGCTTATCTACCGTGGGAAACCCCATCTCCTTGATGGGGAGAAGGATTATCTTATGACCCTTAAATATGAATGAGTACGTGTTCCTACGACCATCATGAATGGTCTTGCGATCAAACTGCCAAGGATGACCCAACAGGATGTGACACACACTCATAGGGGCTACATCACACCACACCTCGTCGTGGTAGTGCTCCCCCATGGAGAAGCGAACTAAACAACGCTGGGTGCTGGGAACCTCGTTTCCTTTCTTGAACTACACCATCTTGTAGGGGTGAGACAGTTTCTCGGTTTTCAGATTCAAGGTAGACACAACGCTTTCGGACACCATGTTCTCACAAGCACCGGTGTCGATAATAACATCACATGCGTAACCCTCATAGTTGCATCGGGTTCTAAAGATGTTGTTCCGTAGCCATTCTGCAGGGTTCGACTCACGGGGTGCGGTCAAGACATGATGAATGGATAATCGATTGTCAACGTTGCCGTCGAACTCTACGACTTCCCTCTCATCCTCATCCTCGACCAAAGACTCACTCTCACTCTCGGATGCTGACTCCACAATACCTTCGACGAGATGGGTGTTTTTGCCCACAGTGGGGCACCTAGACGCGACATGCCCTAGCTCCTGACACCTAAAACAACGGATGGTAGAATCACTAGGTTTGGCTTTAGACCGTGTATTGAATGCGGGTCATGACTGATCAGGTTTGCTAACGTTTGCTCTAGTCTTTGAGTCACTAGGGGAGCTTGCTCCCCTGGTTGGGAAACCTGGCTTAGGTCGACTAGTGGGTTCACTACGAGAGGTCCTATATTCTTGCTTCCTCCTCAGCTTGTCCTCGATGTTCATGGCATAACTGCTGGCCTAATCTATTGTCTCAACTGTGACATAACTAAAATCATCAGAAATGGCAGGACGACGACCTGAAATGTACCTTGTGACCTGCTGGCGGGCAGTTTCCTCGATCTGCACACGTAGGGAAAGACGATGGAGCTTCGCAGTATACTCTGCCACAGTTCGGGTGCCTCGCCGCAGGGTCAAGTACTCCTTGTAGGCTCTTTCTGTGTGATCTGACAGCACAAATTTTGACTACATCAATCTTTGCATCTCCTCCCATGACTGTACGCGCTCTGATCCCTGCCGCTCTCTCGATCGCTGCAGTTCCACCCACCACGTTTGTGCTAGGCCTCTCAGTCGAGTAGACGCTAGCGAGACACAACGGTGTGGTAATCGAAGAAGAACTGCACGACATACGACCAGTCGAAGAACTGCTCTGCGTCGAATCGCCCTGCAAACTCCGGAAGATCCAGCTTCACTCCGTAGGTCGAGGAGTGTTCTGGTACTTTCTGCTGTCGCGACTCCACCATTCCTGCAAGATACTCGTTTCAGGAGGCGTCGTCGTCCCATATTGCTTCATCGTCTGTGGTGCGGCACTACTCACCTGGATGCTGGTGTTGACGAACTCCACTGAGGGGTGGTTGGTGCTCAGGTCGCATTGCTCCCCGCTGATTCTGCCTCGGTCTGTCCTGCCCGTGGGCGGGAGCCACCTGCGGCCGACGTTGGGGCACCAGAAGGATAGGAGGTCCAAGGTAAGCGGTGTGGGACGGGTGGTCTTCAGGTTCTAACTGGGTAGGAACAGGGTAATACGGGTTTGGGCTATGATAGTGTTGTTGGATCGGGTGAGGTATCAGATGTTGGGTAGGTAGGGGTTTAATGGGTTGGTTGGTGTTTGGGTATCAGGTTAGGTTGGGATAGGACTGAGATAATCCGCTCGATTGGATATGGATCGGGCATAATCCTAGACTATTCGTCGGACCCAGATTTGGATAGGTTGGATCGTGGGTCGAGTTGTGGGGATAAGAGGCTCGGTCTGAACTCGATCCGCGATCCATATGGTGATGGGTCTGGTCTTGACCTAGCTCAAATCCAAACTGGAGCTCCGTCCGGGTCCGATATGGGTCTGGGTCGGTAGTGGATCCATCATGGGGATAAAAATTAACGAGTTGGACCTGATTCGGGACAGCCCGCGAACCAGACCCAACTGGGTAAGTCGGATGAAGGGGTTCTGGGTCCAGACCCGCTCTCTGAGACCCAACAGACGGTCCCAGCGACTCGGGCCTGGGCCCTGTAGCCATGAAGGCTGGACCGGACCCTCCTGGGTTCGATCCAATCAACAGGGCCCCCCTGTTCCAGTGCGCGGGTACGCGAACGCTAGGCCTCCGCGCGCTAGGTCAGGGGGGTAGCAGGCTGTCTCCCCGGGTCGGGTCGACAGAACAGGGCCCGATGAGAGACCCAGCGAAACGCTGGGGCCCTGTCGTCCCGTCTCGACCTGTAGTGCAAAGCTATATATATATATATATATATATACACATACACACTATGTGAGAGACACATTATGCATGAAATACTTGCTTTGCATATTGATTCATGTGGTGAAAAATGTATATATGATTTGAATCTTGTGTATAACTTGAACTACGTAAGAGTTATGTATGTTGATGTTTAGTTGTTTCATATTATGAAATGTGCATGTTCACATATACAAAATACAACAACAACAACTACGCCTTCATCCCAAAACAATTGGGGTCGGCGATATGAACCAAAAAAGAAAATCATTTTGGGTCTTCCACATGAATCCTTCTCCTCCAATCATTTCTATCCAATGCCATGTCCTCGGTGAGGTTCAAAGCATTCATATCCTTTCCTATCACCTCCATCCATGTCTTCCTAGGCCTACCCCGACCTCTTTTAACTAATATATTTTCCCATTTCTCCATCCTTCTAACTGGAGCATCATTAGGCCTTTGCCGAATATGTCCAAACCACCGTAAACGATTCTCTCTCATCTTATTTTCAATGGGTGTAACACCTACCTTCTTACGTATCTCCTCGTTCCGAATCTTATCTTTTATTGTATTTCCACACATCCATCTCAGCATACGCATCTCAGCTACACTCATTTTTTGAATATGATGTCTCTTGGCAGCCCAACATTCCGTATCATATAGTAAAGCGGGCCTAATAGTCGTCCTATAAAACTTTCCCTTCAACCGCAATGGCATTCTACGATCGCACAATACTCCAGTTGCACTTTTCCATTTCATCCACCCAACCTTTATCCTATGATTTACATCTCCATCAATTTCTCCATACTTTTGAATGATAGATCCCAAATATTTGAAACAATCATCCACCGATACTTCTTGCTCACCAAGCTTCACTACACTCCCATCACTACTTCGTTGCTTACTAAACCGACATTCCATGTATTCTGTCTTACTGTTACTCAACTTAAAACCTCTTGCTTCCAATGTCTGTCTCCATAATTCTAACTTAGTGTTAACCCCAGCTCTAGACTCATCAATCAAAACAATATCATCAGCAAACAACATACACCACGACACATTTTCTTGAATTGATCTCGTAAGCTCATCCATCACTATAGCAAATAGGAAAGGGCTTAAAGCAGATCCTTGATGTAACCCAACCGTTATAGGAAAATTGGTTGTCACCCCTGCACAAGTGCGGACATTGGTTACTACTCCTTCATACATATCCTTAATTATACTAATGTACTTGAGAGAAACACCTTTCTTCATCATTGTCCACCAGAGAACGTCTCTAGGTACTCTATCGTATGCCTTCTCCAAATCAATAAAAACCATATGCAAATCTTTGTTCCTCTCTCTATTTCTCTCAATAAGTTGTCTAAGAAGATGTATAACTTCCATAGTTGATCTTCCAGGCATAAAACCAAATTGATTCTCCGATATCATGACAATCTTCCTCAACCTAGACTCAATCACCCTCTCCTAAAGTTTCATAATATGACTCATGAGTTTTATACCACGATAGTTTGTGCAATCTTGTATATCACCCTTATTCTTATATAGAGGCACCAAAGTACTCTTCCTCCACTCATTAGGCATCTTATTTGTCCGCCAAATCTTGTTAAAAAGATTTGTCAACCATTCTAAACCTTTCTCTCCCAAGCATTTTCAAGCCTCGATAGGTATACCATCTGGGCCAACTGCCCTTCTTGATTTCATTTTCTTCAAAGCCTCTGCAATTTCTTTCTTTTGAATCTTGCGCATGAAGTCACGATTCATCTCATGAAAAGGAATGGACAAGTCTCCAAGATCTTGAGCATGACTTTCATTAAATAGCTTATCAAAATAATCTTTCCATCTCTCCTTAATCTCCTTATCTTTGACTAAAACCCTTTGTGTTTCATCTTTGATACATCTAACCATACCCAGATCCCTCGATTTCCTATCTCTCATCTTTGCAAGCCTATAAATATCCTTCTCGCCCTCTTTGATATCCAACTTGTCATAAACCTCCTTATATACCTTATCCTTCGCGTTCCGAACTACTTTTTTAGCTTCCTTCTTTGCTATCATATACTTCTTCAAATTCTAATTATCCCGACTCTTACTTAGATTTCTATAACACTCTCTTTTAACCTTAATAGCTAATTTGACATCCTCATTCCACCACGATGTATCCTTACCTAGCGGTGCACCGCCTTTAGACTCACCCAATACCTCCTTAGCCACCTTTCTCATGCCACCCGCTATCTTATTCCACATTGATTCTGAATTCTCCTCGAGACACCAATCAACTGCCTTAATTACCTTCTCTACAAACATTCCTTGTTTAGCTCCTTTCAGTGCCCACCACTTAATTCTAGGATCTATCCTATGTCTATCCCTTTTGTGGCATTGTCTAATTCTAAGATCTAAAATTAAGACTCTATGTTGTGTAGCTACACTTTCTCCCGGTATAACCTTACAATCGATGCAACAACCCCTATCTCTCTTTCTAAGTAGGAAAAAATCTATCTGACTCGTATTAACCCCACTTTTAAATGTTACTAGGTGAGACTCTCTCTTCCTAAACCAAGTGTTTGCTAAGATCATATCATAGGACAAACCAAAATCTAAAATCCTTTCTCCACTTTCGTTTCTTTCTCCTATACCATAGCCTCCATGGATACTCTCAAATCCATCCCTACTAATGCCTACATGCCCATTAAGGTCACCGCCGATGAAAAGCCTTTCTCCATAAGATATCCCTTGTACTACTCCATCTAAATCTTCCCAAAATTGATGCTTAATTGAATCATCTAAACCTACTTGAGGTGCATAAACACTAATAATATTAATAATCTCCGAACCTAATACTAATTTAATAAGTAAAATCCTATCACCCTTCCTACGGACCTCAACTACATTATCTATAAACTCACGACTCATAACAATCCCTACTCCATTCCTATTCCTATTTATTCCTGTATACCAAATCTTATATTCCCAAGGTTCTATCACTTTTGCTTTCTCACCTACCCATTTGGTCTCTTGTAAACATAAAATATCAATCTTTCTCCTACACATAACATCTACTAACTCTACCAACTTACCAGTTAAAGATCCTATGTTCCAAGTGGCTAACCTAATTTTATGGTCTTGGACTAACTTCTTTACCCCCACCCATCCAACAAAGTGAGGGAACCCTTGCCTATTTGACACCACACTCGGGCGTCGGTGTGACGCGTCGCTTCCGGGCGACGACCTAGCAACCCTTGCCCATTTATCACTGCCTCCGGGCCTATAGAGTACAACGCGTCGCTCAGTAGGGAACGCCCCAACAAAATTCTCATATTGATTCATATTCATAAGGTATGACTAAGTTTTTATGCTGGCTGTCACAGGCCTACCGCAACCCTCCTCCTTTATCCGGGCTTGGGACCGACAGTGGATAACTAAACAGTTATACACAAGCGGAGTTAAAACTCATGTTTTGTTTACACGTATGCATGCATAAAACTCATGTTTTGTTTACACATGCTTTGAGACTCAATTTACGAAATGCAATGTTTCTTGTAGCGATTTAAATATCATGCGATATGAAATTATGAATGCATGCGATAAATGCTTAAGTTCAATAGTGAACTATGGTTCATGAAACTTTAATGGTTAAATGTGTGATTTTATGATTTAAGTGTCATATAAAGTGATGTATGATGTAATGCATATTGATTGTATATATGTTTGTGCCCATGTTGGTGGCTATCAACCCTGAGAGTGGTCAATTGTATTGATGCATGCATCAAATAGTTTTCACTGGATATGGTACTTGTTGAAGAACTATTCACAAAAGATTCTCTATGAGGGTGTTCATGACTAGGTCAGGTAATCCGTCTAGAGCGGTAAGTCTCTGTAAGGAAGTACATTGTCCAAGAGCGGGTAGCCCACTAAGACGGTATATTCCTGTGAGGAAATGCATTATCTAAGACCAGACATACCATTTGTGTAGGGTGGTAACTCCTTGTGAGGTTATACATTTCTTATATAGAGGCACCAAAGTACTCTTCCTCCACTCATTAGGCATCTTATTTGTCCGCCAAATCTTGTTAAAAAGATTTGTCAACCATTCTAAACCTTTCTCTCCCAAGCATTTTCAAGCCTCGATAGGTATACCATCTGGGCCAACTGCCCTTCTTGATTTCATTTTCTTCAAAGCCTCTGCAATTTCTTTCTTTTGAATCTTGCGCATGAAGTCACGATTCATCTCATGAAAAGGAATGGACAAGTCTCCAAGATCTTGAGCATGACTTTCATTAAATAGCTTATCAAAATAATCTTTCCATCTCTCCTTAATCTCCTTATCTTTGACTAAAACCCTTTGTGTTTCATCTTTGATACATCTAACCATACCCAGATCCCTCGATTTCCTATCTCTCATCTTTGCAAGCCTATAAATATCCTTCTCGCCCTCTTTGATATCCAACTTGTCATAAACCTCCTTATATACCTTATCCTTCGCGTTCCGAACTACTTTTTTAGCTTCCTTCTTTGCTATCATATACTTCTTCAAATTCTAATTATCCCGACTCTTACTTAGATTTCTATAACACTCTCTTTTAACCTTAATAGCTAATTTGACATCCTCATTCCACCACGATGTATCCTTACCTAGCGGTGCACCGCCTTTAGACTCACCCAATACCTCCTTAGCCACCTTTCTCATGCCACCCGCTATCTTATTCCACATTGATTCTGAATTCTCCTCGAGACACCAATCAACTGCCTTAATTACCTTCTCTACAAACATTCCTTGTTTAGCTCCTTTCAGTGCCCACCACTTAATTCTAGGATCTATCCTATGTCTATCCCTTTTGTGGCATTGTCTAATTCTAAGATCTAAAATTAAGACTCTATGTTGTGTAGCTACACTTTCTCCCGGTATAACCTTACAATCGATGCAACAACCCCTATCTCTCTTTCTAAGTAGGAAAAAATCTATCTGACTCGTATTAACCCCACTTTTAAATGTTACTAGGTGAGACTCTCTCTTCCTAAACCAAGTGTTTGCTAAGATCATATCATAGGACAAACCAAAATCTAAAATCCTTTCTCCACTTTCGTTTCTTTCTCCTATACCATAGCCTCCATGGATACTCTCAAATCCATCCCTACTAATGCCTACATGCCCATTAAGGTCACCGCCGATGAAAAGCCTTTCTCCATAAGATATCCCTTGTACTACTCCATCTAAATCTTCCCAAAATTGATGCTTAATTGAATCATCTAAACCTACTTGAGGTGCATAAACACTAATAATATTAATAATCTCCGAACCTAATACTAATTTAATAAGTAAAATCCTATCACCCTTCCTACGGACCTCAACTACATTATCTATAAACTCACGACTCATAACAATCCCTACTCCATTCCTATTCCTATTTATTCCTGTATACCAAATCTTATATTCCCAAGGTTCTATCACTTTTGCTTTCTCACCTACCCATTTGGTCTCTTGTAAACATAAAATATCAATCTTTCTCCTACACATAACATCTACTAACTCTACCAACTTACCAGTTAAAGATCCTATGTTCCAAGTGGCTAACCTAATTTTATGGTCTTGGACTAACTTCTTTACCCCCACCCATCCAACAAAGTGAGGGAACCCTTGCCTATTTGACACCACACTCGGGCGTCGGTGTGACGCGTCGCTTCCGGGCGACGACCTAGCAACCCTTGCCCATTTATCACTGCCTCCGGGCCTATAGAGTACAACGCGTCGCTCAGTAGGGAACGCCCCAACAAAATTCTCATATTGATTCATATTCATAAGGTATGACTAAGTTTTTATGCTGGCTGTCACAGGCCTACCGCAACCCTCCTCCTTTATCCGGGCTTGGGACCGACAGTGGATAACTAAACAGTTATACACAAGCGGAGTTAAAACTCATGTTTTGTTTACACGTATGCATGCATAAAACTCATGTTTTGTTTACACATGCTTTGAGACTCAATTTACGAAATGCAATGTTTCTTGTAGCGATTTAAATATCATGCGATATGAAATTATGAATGCATGCGATAAATGCTTAAGTTCAATAGTGAACTATGGTTCATGAAACTTTAATGGTTAAATGTGTGATTTTATGATTTAAGTGTCATATAAAGTGATGTATGATGTAATGCATATTGATTGTATATATGTTTGTGCCCATGTTGGTGGCTATCAACCCTGAGAGTGGTCAATTGTATTGATGCATGCATCAAATAGTTTTCACTGGATATGGTACTTGTTGAAGAACTATTCACAAAAGATTCTCTATGAGGGTGTTCATGACTAGGTCAGGTAATCCGTCTAGAGCGGTAAGTCTCTGTAAGGAAGTACATTGTCCAAGAGCGGGTAGCCCACTAAGACGGTATATTCCTGTGAGGAAATGCATTATCTAAGACCAGACATACCATTTGTGTAGGGTGGTAACTCCTTGTGAGGTTATACATTTCTCATACCAGGCGATCCGGCATGGATCTTATGAATATTTGTATGATTAAATAAAATGTTATGATGAATTGTGATGATCTATTGAGTTGATTGAGATAGCCAATTATGAATTTATAGATTTGACTTTTCTGTTGTAGCATGATTATATATTGAACTCAGATGTAAGAATCATATCCTTATTTATTTTAGATCTTGATATAAGGTTATGATTGTGACACTGATGTTAGCGTATAAGTGAATGACACATCAGGCCTACAAATGACTAGTTTTGACTTATTAGGTGAATGATACGTCACGCTTACATAGTTTCATTGCAAATGATTCCATTATGATTGTCTGAGTGAATATATCACACCTATTTATCATGATTGATGTGTATCATGAATATCTAACTAAATTACTTAAAAGGTATATGCTTGTGTTTCACGCTGGAATGGTCAAATGTGATTTGACTTATTATTTATAAGAATTATGAATGCATATGAAAATGATGCAATAATCTGAATGTCTTAGATGCATATATATATATATATATATATATGTATATTTATGTGATGACTTGTATGACTTGAATGTATATAGATTATGCTTTATTATATGAGTTAAGGTTGAATATAATATTAAGTGATGAAATGCTTTTAAATACTTTATATTCGAATGCTTGAAATGAATGACTCATAGGACGTTGTTCCCTTGTCTATCACTTGACTATTGATGAATAATATATCATGTCATTACCTTTAAATGCTTGATATATTTCTTTAAGTTTGAGTTTGGGTTGTTTTACCAGACTTTAGCGAGTCTGACCTCATTTTATAGGGGACAAATAATGTAGTTTAAGTATAATGAGTAGTTGGAGCGAAGGACTGGTCGAGCTGCATCTTCGAGGGTTCACCTCTTACCTTGCGATCTTGGTAGACATGATCTTTTCTAAGTACTTGATCATATAGAGACTGAACTATTGTTTTTATACTCTGATTTGAAATAAAATTAAAATTCTTAATATTTTAGTCTTATATTGTATGTGGTTTGAAATGTGTATATCTCGTACATTTTGATTTGATTGTTATCTTTAGTGTAACCCCGTCCAAAGCTTTAACCGTTTTTTAAAATCATTTCCGCATTATAAGATCTGGTTTATTTATACTTATCAAAAAAAATTTGGTCTCAAAATTTTAATATTTGAACAATAATTAAAGTTAAAATTTTGAGGGTGTTACAGGAAAAGCCTTGCATGCATTGTGATACATCTTGGTCTGATATACCTTATCAAAGATCTACAGAAGTTCCGGCATAATAGCTTGGGACCATGATGGTTTATGCTTTCTGGGTACATCAAATGGACATCTACTGATCAGTCAAACAAGTAGAATATCACTGCATAACTAAGCTTGGGTGTAGCATTACCTGCGGTTCCCCCAGTATGAGAATCCGTCGTGTGGCCGCTGTGTAATCTGTACTTGGTACATAAACATGCTTACCCTTGTGAAAATCTAACCGGTAGTTTCCTTTCTCCTATGCTTTTCTTCATCATTCATGAAGTGCCAAGATCCTCCATATTTTCTTGTGTAGCATGGGTCATTATTGCCCTAAGTGTACTAGTCATTACACAGGTACCAAATGGAAAGCACGATGCTGGAAGTGTTATAGAATTAGTTTCTTTGAATTGTCTTCTGTATTGATAATACTGATGAGATGACTCCTTAGACATGACAGAAAGTTGTAGAAAGACCAGACTGACTTTGCATTTTGGAAGCTTGCAATTGATTTCATAATGCTCATTCTTTTGATTTCTGATCTTCCTCTTTCATTTGGCATGACTGCAGGCATGTTGGCATACAAGACTGTTTCAGGAACAAAAAACTTCAAGAAGGCTGTACACCTCATTCTCCAAGCCCTTGCTTTTAGTTTGAGCTTACTTGGCCTATGGGCAGCTTTGAAGTTTCACAATGACATGGGCATTGACAACTTTTACAGTCTGCACTCATGGTTAGGTGTAGCTTGTCTTCTCTTATTTGGAATCCAGGTAGAACCCACTCTCTCTCTCTCTGTGCAATGTTATTTGATTTACTTATGTTTTCTTATTTCTAATACACCTAAGTTGTTTTTTTAGTGGGGTATTGGATTTGGAATGTTTTGGTATCCCGGAGGTGCAAGAGGTATCCGATCAAGTTTACTACCATGGCATGTTTTCTTAGGTATTTACATCTATGGGATGGCTATTACAACTGCTGTTACTGGCATCTTGGAGAAACTTACCTTTTTGCAGGGCAGCAAAACCATAACACGTTACTCTGCTGAGGCATTGCTAGTGAATTTGTTAGGCGTTTTGATTGTGACTTTAGGAGGAGTTGTAATTTTAGCTCTTGTTACCCCTTCAAATAGCAAAGTCGATGCCCATCGAGGATCCTCTGAGTAGGCACTAAGTTTTTATGGTACTTTCTGGAATTTACAGTGAGATGAGTGATAATCTTGCACATTACCACTGTTATACCATATTATTCATCTTCAACTTTGCTCAGTAATTATTTTGGTGCTCTGTAATTTCTATCACAATTTAGATGCACAGGATCATTGTGACAACTAGCTTATCTGTCAAAACAAATGAAATTTGTTTTAAACACTATTTCTGCCCTTGTATAAGAGGACTTGATCCTTGTACATGAGAAGAGAGAAAGAATGACCTTTTATTGGATGCTGATGGATTTCTTTCATTTTCTTTTGTTTTTCTGCCATCATAATCTTGCTAAAATTTTATGCTCTAACATGTATATTGTATCCAGTGATATTTACAGTTTTATGATCATATGATTTTTGCAAACCGATTTGAATTGGTAAAATAACATTCATGATAAACTCAGAATTATAAGCAGTGCAGGATGCCTTATGCCCTATGCTGGATTTCTGGTTCTCTATTGGAATGTTTTGTTTGCTGGAGAAGTGTTGTTTAATCTGTTGGATGTTAGTCTGTTCCACAGTAACCAAGAAGTTATTTGACATAAGCAATTAAAGTGGTTGTTTTTAAAATCCAATCCAGAAGTGGCTGCTGGTGCAAATTTGTATGACCATCTTCTAAGTTACAAATCAGATAGGTTTCTTTGTTCATGACCAGGAAACCCAATTTCTTTTCCTGGACCTTCAACTTCTATCATCTGTTACTGGGTTCAGGTTGCCGATGTTATGGGTGAAATGATCAAAGTGACCACAAAATTGTGAAGCATCTTTTCTGATAGGGCGAGGTGGCTACATTGTTGGACTCGTCCCATGTGCTCATCTGGCACATTGTTTTGTTTACAATGTTGTCAGTATCCTTGCGAAACAGCCTGAATCGGCCGATTCTTATTGTATTGACCCAAAATCGATAAGAAACAGGCTGAATTGACTTATTTTTGTAAAATGCATAAAAATAGTTTTTAATATTTAATATTATTTTATTATTTTACTGTTACGTGTTATCTCCTTGTTGAAAACTGGTTGATTCAGGTCAGAATCGTAATCGTCTGACTCCCTTAATCGTTTTGAGAGATAATGACAACATTGCTCCATCAGCAATGAGTCCATGACCAGGTAAGGGCATTGATAGAAAATGTCAAGGGTTATTAAAAACGGAAAATGATCGTAGTATCCTTGCAAAGTGGCGTATTTTTTTTAAATAGCAATTTGACAAAATTTTTTGCACACCCAAAACTGTTGATTCTCGATTTTTTAAGACATTTTTGCCCACGCATGCAAACATACTGAGGTTTAGGTGATATAAAGTCATGTTGTAGGAAGTTTGCTGTCACGGGCTTAGAAGCAAAGGCCCTCGCGATGTACATGCCTCACTCTGAAGGCTCGGTCTGGGACATTCACAACCCTTCAATAAAAAGAAGATTATGCAAATATTTACAAGTACAATACACCATTTATAAATACAACACAAACTTCGTGAATATAACTTGCAAACTTTATCTAAGTAAATGCTCTTTGAGGAGATCTACAAATGTGTGTAACATTCACGAATGCCTGCTGTGAATGTCTTTAATTTTTGTGTTTTGACGAGACCTTTACAAATACAATACGACTTTCGCAAATATAGTACGACATTTGTGAATATAACCTGAGAACCTCTTTGAAATAAATGCTTTTTGAGGAGGTTCGCAAATGCATGTTGACATTCACAAATACTTGTGAATGTTTTCGACTTTTGCAAAGTTTGCAAGTAGGACCCTCACAATTAAAGACAAACTTCGCGAATATAGCCTGCAAACCTCATTTGAGTAAATACTGCTTGAGGAGGTTCACAAATATTGTACTCCATTAAATAAGTACTTATCGATGAGATCTGCAAATGTATGCTTATATTTATAAATATTTTTATACGTGGATCTTGTATCTCATTTATGAACTTTTCGAACATTCACACATTGGATATGATATTCACAAAATTTCTAAAGACTTAAATGCGAATATCTCTATTTTTTTACGAATGTTCGTACTAGCACTAAATGCGATTCTTCAATATTTAAAAAATAACGGTTTACATTTTAGTTTTTTTTTTGTGCATTTTAGGGTTTTGTTTGTGGCCCCCAACTCTTTTTACCCCATTGTGTTTTTCCAAAAAAAAAAAATTCGGTGTTATTCCGGCAATTATTTTTTACCACACTTCATCGATGACTTTTTACGCATTCGGGATATCATCAACAACGGAGACATTTTGGTAAGCATATCTTTAACTGCTGATACGATTACTTTTTGAAAATTTTGGCCTGAACATATTATTTTAACTTAACATTGGCATGAATAAGTTATTTTGGCGTTATGTTTTCCTGTTCAATAAATAGATAAATGTACAACTCGATTCCCAAATGAAATGTGTGTTGGGATTGAATGTAGCCAACAATCGGTTATGCACAATATGCCCAGCTCTCCACCCAAGCCACTCATTTTTGGCTTTTTGTGTCCTGTGAGCCTCGTTGGTTCAAGGGAGGATCATGTCCAATGTGATTGCACATTTTTAGCGTGTTGCTGCATCTGATCACAAAGTTTGCAATCGCATTGCACCTGATCTCAGTTCCTTCGCTTCAGCCACTGTGTTGAACCCGAGTTCTTTGTTCATTGCAGGTCTTGTTCTAAAGCTCAAGGTTCATAGACAGTTGGTCAACATTCCATAACAAGGGTTATGCGTTCTTAATGACGACGATTGCCACCTTCTTTGACAGGTCAAAATCAAAGTAATTCATGTTGTTTCCACACCTAAAGAAATTTTAAGTATTCAAATGAAGATACTAAAAGTGAAAAAGAAGAGCGGATACTGCATAGTGAATTGTAAAGTCTAACTCCAGTTTAGTATTTGACTGTATGCCAACCATTTTCCTTAAAAAAAAAAAAAAAGACTATGCCAACCATTAATTAGTTCTGGGTAGAGTTATGCTGGAGCAATAATAGACAAAAGCTAATGAGAAGAGGGCTATAAAATACATATAAATGCCATGAATTTCTGGGCTTTACAAAACGAGAGAGAGAGCAACGGATAAATCTTGTCATATGCAGTCGTGTAGAAGCTCATGTCAAGGTCATGGAAAGTGTCAATTTACTGAACTTTGTGCTTTGTGGGTAACACGTTTATGCCACCATTGCAATGTGGGGATATGAATCTTTCTCTCTCTCTCTCTCTCTCTCTCTCTCTCTCTCTCTCTCTCTCTCTCTCATACACATGCACATGCACATATAACAGACACAACACATGCCATAAGCACACACGTGTACACACATGCGCGCGTGGATACAGGGCATCAAATACAAAGTGAACAATGGAATTCATCAAATACAAAGTGATACACTAATTACATGTTAGACGTAGTGGTTAAGAAGCTCAGTTTTGCTAGAAGATATATGGTTATCTATCTAGTTCTGTTGGTGCTGGCCCACGCAACTACCTTTTTTTTTTCGTTACCATTGGTTGGCTTTTTATGATAGTCCATGAACATATCAAGCTACTTTTTGCTTTTTCTCTTCTTTTCCTCTAATCTTTTTTTATTTTGAAATTGTTTATCAATTTATTAATCAACCATTGGTAGGAAGCCATGATTATATGACCTTAACATGCATGTTAAGATCTAAGCGCATAAGGTGTAAAGAGTAAATCGTTACATGAAAAGGTGATGTAAAGTGTAAATCGTACAGGAAAAATGTGTAAATTGTTATATAAGGAGGTGGTGTAAAGAGTAAATCGTACAGGGTAAATGTGTACAGGGTAAATCGTTACATTAGAACAAATTGTGATCATCTCTCTTCCACTCATCGTGTAAATCACTACCCATAAAATTCAAACGAATCACAACTGTCATCTTCAAAGAATTACAGGAGCTGCAAATTCAATTTCACGCTACCATAGTGAAATTGGTGCAGAAGGAAAGGCTCACGATGGTGATAGGGTTGCAAGTTCAAGCTCAATAAGTCCTTCATTCACCTTAGAAGAATATCATCAGCTTATGTCTCTTCTTCGTTAGAATGTTACACCACCTCCTTATATAACGATTTACACTTTACATCACCTCCTCATGTAACGATTTACTCTTTATAACACCTTATGCGCTTAGATCTTAATTTTTTTTTTTACATCCCATTTACGACGATCTACTAGAGAACGTCAACCATCTACTCGATTAAAGGATTTTTACTGTGCATCAATTCATTCCTCATCTCAACCATCATCAAAATCGATTGGAGGTATGCGTTTTTCTTTGTCCAATTTTGTTTCCTTTGATAAATTTTCTCCCTCTCATAAACCTTTTCTTGCTAACATATCCAATGATGTTGAACCCACAACCTTCACCCAAGCTATGAAACATTCTTGTTGGAGAGAGGCAATGGCTGCTGAAATTCAGGCCCTTGAAGCAAACTGTACTTGGACTATCACCGATTTACCATTAGGAATCAAACTCATTGGGAGCAAGTGGATTTATAAGATTAAATATAAATCCGATGGATCCATTGAACACTATAAGGCTCGGTTGGTCGTTAAAAGATATTTTTAACAAGAGGGTCTAGATTATCATGAAACATTTGCTCCTGTGGCGAAAATGACTATCGTTCGATGCCTTCTCACTGTGACATCCACACAAAATTGGATTTTACAACAAATGGATGTTCATAATTTCTTCCTTCATGGAGATTTAAAAGAAGATATTTATATGTCTATACCTTCTGGATTTGCACGACAGAGGGAACATCGAGTGTGCAAACTTCACAAGTCCTTGTATGGGCTTAAACAAACACCCAGAAATTGGTTTGCAAAATTCTCCTCTGCACTCCTTGACTTTGGTTTTCATCAATCTCCAACGGACTATTCTCTATTTACTTTTCAACAGGATGATGCCTTCGTTGTATTACTTGTATATGTAGATGATCTCATTCTTGCTGGAAACAAGGAGTCTGTCATTCAAACTGTCAGGAAATATCTACATAATCAGTTTCATATGAAGGATCTAGTTAACTTGAAATATTTTTTGGGCATCGAGGTGGCTCGTGCAAAATAGGGTATATTCCTCTCTCAAAGGAAATATGCTCTAGAATTACTTGATGAAACAGGTTTATTGGGAGCTAAACCTGTTAATTTCTCTATGGAGCAACGACAACATTTCACAAGTATCGAGGGAAAACTATTGCATGATCCAACCATCTATCGACGTCTCGTTGGGCATCTTATCTATTTGACTATAACTCGACCAGATATTTTGTTTTCAGTATATATCATAAGTCGGTTCATGCATGCTCCATGGCAACCTCACATGGTTGCAGCACTTCGTGTTGTCAGATACTTGAAGTGTCATCCCGGTCAAGGATTGTTTTTGTCTTCTTCGTCTCCTCTTCAGATTCATGCTTATTGTGACTCTGATTGGGCTGCTTGTTCGGAAACTAGACGTTCAATGACTGGCTATTGTATTCTTTTGGGTTATACACCGGTGTCTTGGAAGACCAAAAAGCAGCCTACTGTGTCAAGATCCTCAGTCGAGGCCGAATATAGAGTCATGTCTAATGCTATGTGTGAAGTCACTTGGATTCATCTTCTTCTCTTATCCTTAGGCGTATCTCATGTACCGCCATCAATGCTATACTGCGACAATCAAGCTGCGCTGCACATTGCTGTCAACCCCATTTTTTTATGAACGCATAAAGCACATTGATATAGATTATCATATCGTTCATGAAAAATTGTGTCAAGAGCTCATTCAAACTGCTTATGTACACACATCTAAACAGTTAGCTGATTTATTTACTAAGCCTCTTAGACATGATCTCTTCGCGAAGCTGATTTCCAATCTGAGCATTCGTGATCTCCATGCTTCAGATTGAGGGGGAGTGTTAAGATCTAAGCGCATAAGGTGTAAAGAGTAAATCGTTACATGAGGAGGTGATGTAAAGTGTAAATCGTATAGGAAAAATGTATAAATCGTTACATAAAGAGGTGGTGTAAAGAGTAAATCGTACAGGGTAAATCATTACATGAGAACAAATCGTGATCATCTCTTCTCCACTCATCGTGTAAATTGCTACCCATAAAATTCAGACAGATCACAACTGTCATCGTGATTTCAGGATCACAGTTATTTCTGGAAGGCTCTATCATCCTCAACCGAATATCTTAGACGGATCTTTTTCAGTTGTTGTGTTTTTGGTCTCTGTAACTTTCCTTTTCTGAGTTGCTTATCTTGTAATCTCCAGACTGTATATATTGAGTGTTGAGAATACAAAGGATGAACTTTTCATTGCAACTCTCTTGTCATCTCTGCATATGATAACATAGTTGGTTATTTCACAATGAAGACAAACTTACATTGGCTCATTCAATAGGAGATTTTGAGTTTGTTATTGATGCAACTAGTTTTTGTTGTTTCGCTGCATCAGATCGTGTGCCTGAGTCAAATCCATTTGAAGCTATTTTTTTAATATGTTTTAGATTTTTACTTAATTTCTGTAATCCTTTTAGGTTTAGTTCCAATGGCCTCTTAAGTTCTGTTTGGGCTATTGGCGGATGTATGTGGTTCACCCTATTTTTCTATATTTTTGGGGATTTCATATTTTTAGAGCTTTATTTAATACTTTAGGTGTGTTAATTGGGTTGAATTCAAGTGGAAGATGAAAGCTTGTCTCACATTTTTAACCTATTCTTCTTCTATTTAAGTAAATGTAACCTTAAAAAATACTGTGTGACTTGGAAGTCTTCTTTTTTCTTTGTGCGTGTTCTTTGTAAGAGATACCTAAGAATGGGAGAAAGTGCTGTTATCAGTGGGATTATGTGTAGATTGCAGGCCGGTTCACTTGCACTGCCGAGTGCTACTTGTTCGCGTGAAACTTTGCCAGCCTATGCTTGGAGTTAAGCCATTGCTAAACACTTGGCCAGTTGCCCTTCCATCAATCTGTGTGCTATTAGGGTGCAGCTGCATCTTTTGGCCGAAAATCGCTGACGAAGGACTTCCCTAGGTGTCGATCGTGTTACTACCAACATAAATTTGATGTCGGTCATGAGCCCCCTTTGTTATTATCGGCCTTTTAGGTCGACATTTCTTCTTAATTGCCACCAAATTTCTTTTAGCTAGGAGAATCTCATGAGTTGACATGCCTTTGTATTAGTTCTACTTAGAACACACACACACACACACACACACACACACACACATATATATATATATATATATATATATATATATATATATATAAAGTCAGCAATTAGAGTCAACATTGCAAAACTTAAATAAAAAAAGTACATCATCCTTGGAAAGGTAATAGTGATAATCATAACCAAGTGGAAGTTTAAGACTCAACAAATAAGCATTTCATTAGTGTTTGAGAGAATAACCCATAACATTTTAGTTTTGCCAGGTGTTTGAAATATTATACAATACTTAAAGATGATACCTAGACTTAATTATGAATTTCTTTTCCTTTTCCTAAAAAGATCACTAGATAATAGACAATAGAAAATACCAAACTTGAAAGAGATTCCAATGCAAATTTATATTAGTTCTTATAATAGGTGCAAATTTCACCTTAAGATTTGGTTTATGCTTAGCATGAAACTTATTATATACTTCAGACTGTGGTGCATATGATGACTTTTCTACAGTTTTTCTACCATTTGATCTTTTTGTTTGAAAGAATACTACAATTTGAAGTTAATTAAATGCTTTTCTTGTGCAATTTGCCAAAAACAAATTATTAAGAGGAAAAGAAAGTCCAAGTTTTCTCGTATGTTTTTTACATTGAAATGACAAAACTGCCTACTGTGTAGTGAAGAGAACCTGTTAAGCACATGCAAAGTTTTCTTGAAAGCGCTTACAATGCAACCATAAAACGTTATTTCTTAACTACGTATACCTTCATAAAGCTTTCCATCTGCATTTTCACCATAGTGATTGATATACTTTTTCTACCAAAGGCTTTTCCTTACAATTTGGACAGTGCAGGCAGTCGATATTCCGCCCTTACTGTCCTTGTTCTTCATGTCATTCTGTACGTCACACTCCAAAGAGGTAGCATTTTACCATACATAAGAAGTTTGTTAGTGGAAAGTAATTAATCAACCATTTACATCAGTTGTGTTTTATACAAAGTACTCATATCTTGATTTAAAGAGTATCAAATTGAATAAAAACGAAAAAGAACACGTGTAGGGGGGGGGGGGGGTTGGAGAAATAACATGTCACCCATATTTACTATAGTGGCAGTAGATTAATACGTTTATTTCTTTTCCATATGAGAGAGAGAGTTCTTTGCTTGGGGTTGAAGCCTTGTCACCCACATTGACTGTATTTACAGACATTAAATAGTTACAGTATACTAATTAATATATGATTGTTTTTTTCATGTAAACACACACAGAAAGCGAGAGAGATAAGAGAGGGGAGGGGTGATGTCTTACCACCCATATACACTGTAGTGGCACTAGAATGATATGATTAATTCAATTTTTTCTTTTCCATGAGAGAGAGAGAGAGAGAGAGAGAGAGAGATAGAGAGAGAGAGAGAGAGATAGAGAGAGAGAGAGAGAGAGAGCTTTGGCATCGATCGGGTGATGCCGTGTCACTCATAATGACTATAGTTAGACATGAGCAGATCTAATTTTAGTAGATTAATTAGTATGATTGTTTCTTTTAGAGAGAGAGAGCTTTGGCATCGGGTGATGAGTTGCGACGTCTCATATTGACTATAGTTGGACATAAGCAGATCTAATTACAGTAGATTAATATGATTGTTTCTTTTCAAGAGAGAGAGAGAGAGAGGGCCATGCACCTAGACATACGCATTCACAAGCGTCGTTACACACCCACAGACATGCTATTACCGCCCCACACACGCATCCACACGCTCGATCAGTGGCACGCCACCCCTCCAATCATATCTAGTACGGCTCTCTCTCTCTCTCTCTCTCGACCAAGTAGGGCCGTGACTCTCGCCGGTGTAAAATTTACCTTCTCTCTCTCTCTCTCTCTCTCTATATATATATATATATATATATATATATATATATATATATATCCCTCACCACATTCGATAGTTGGGTGAAATCTCCTCCATGTGCTCTCATTCTGTCGTACACTAGTAAACAACTTGATCGTGTTGCATCACTCATTTAAATAAGACTTACACTAGCTCCTCCCATATCCCTCTTCAACCACACACCTACACGTGCATTGTTTCTTAAAATAATCTGCTCAAAATTTGTTACTCTTTCTTTGAAATGAATGCTGATGAGAGCTTCTGAGATGAAACAACCATAGTTAAAACTCTGAACCGTGCTTTTAAAAAAAAGCATCACAAGGTACGTGCTGATAAAAGCTCAGTAATTCGTGCATGGCATAGATATCTGTACGTGTCCATGTGTTTCAGGGCATGTATGTGTGTGCTTTCAGTTTCAATGTTTTTACAAACAATAATTGGATCTGAAGCAAAGTCAACACTTTCTTGGTACTTGATCTCGACAACGAGGTCTTTTTCCAAAATGAAAAAACATAGAAGATACTGACAATGAGGCCAATTCAATTTAGTGTGTCAACCGGTGGGTCCAAACCTAGATATGACAAAGACAGGATTTGGGTCTGATAGAGTCTACTATAAAAAAAACCATATCCAGATCCTATAAGGATTACAAGAACCAGACCCGGTCCATGCCTTATAAAATAATACATATATTTTATTATTCTCTTTTACATTGAAAAAATAAAGCACGCCCCATTCTGAAGGCTCAGTTCGGGACATTCGCAACCCTTCAATAAAAAGAGGATTTTGCAAATATTCACAAGTACAATACAACATTCATAAATATAGTACAAACTTCGTGAATATAACATGCAAACTTTACCTAAGTAAATACTCCTCAAGGAGATCTACAAATGTGTGACATTCACAAATACCTGTTGTGAATGTCTTCAACTTTCGTACTTTGATGAGATCTTCACAAATACAATACAACCTTTGCAAACATAGTACTATATTTGTGAATATAACCCGAGAACCTCCTTTAATAAAGGCTTTTCGAGGAGGTCTGCAAAATTTTGTTGACATTCACAAATACTTGTAAATGTTCTTGACTTTTGCAAAGTTTGCAAGTACGACCATAAGAATTAAAGACAAACTTATCAAATATAGCTTGCAAACCTCATTTAAGTAAATACTACTTGAGGAGGTCTGTAAATATTGTACGAACTTCGCAATTATAGTACGAACTTCGTGAATATAACCTGTGAACCTCTGTTAAATAAATACTTCTCGATGAGATCTTCCAATGCATGCTTACATTTATAAAATATTTGTATACGTGGATCTTGTATCTCATTTATGAACTTTTTGAACATTCACACATTGAATATGATGTTCGCAAATTTTTTTAAGACTTAAATGTGAATATCTCTATTTTTTAAGAATGTTTGTACTGGCATTAAATGCGATTCTTCAATACTTAAAAAATAATGGTTCACATTTTAGTTTGTTTTTTTTTGCATTTTAGGGGTTTGTTTGTGGTCCCCAGCCCCTTTTACCCCATTCTGTTCCACCCTCCACTCCCCACCCCCCCCCAAAAAAAAATCATGTTATTCCAGCAACTATTTTTTATAACACTTCATCAGTGACTTTTTGAGCATCTGGGACATCATCAACAACAGAGACATTCTGGTAAGCATATCTTTAATGGCTGATACAATTACTTTTTGAAAATTTTAGCATGAATATGTTATTGTAACTGAACATTGGCATTATCTTTTTCTGTTCAATGAATTGATAAATGTACAACTCGATTCACAAATGAGACGCGTGTTGGAGATTGAATGTAGCCAACAATCGGTTATGCACAATATGCCCATAACTGCTCTCCACCCAAGCCACTCATTTTTTGGATTTTTGTGTCTTGTGAGCCTCTTTGGTTCGAGGGAGGATCATGTCCAATGTGATTGCACATTTTTAGCGTGTTGCTGCATCTGATCACGAAGTTTGCAATCACATTGCACCTGATCTTAGTTCCTTTGCTTCTGCCACTATGTTGAACCCGAGTTCTTTGTTCATTGCAGGTCTTGTTCTAAAGCTCAAGGTTCATAGACAATTGTTCAATATTCCATAACAATTGTTATGCATTCTTAATGACGACGATTGCCACCTTCTTTGACAGGTCAAAATTAAAGTAATTCATGTTGTTTGCACACCTAGCACACGAAAGAAATTTTAAGTATTCAAATGAAGATACTAAAAGTGAAAAAGAAGTGCAGATACTCCATAGTGAGTTGTAAAGTCTAGTAACTCTAGTTTAGTATTTGACTGTATGCCAACCATTTTCCTTAAAAAAAAAGACTGCCAACCATTAATTAGTTTTGGATAGAGTTATGCTGGAGCAATAAATAATGATAATTAATCAATAAACAAAAGCTAATGAGAAGAGTGTTGAAAAAAATCATGTAGGCCTACATATGATAAGTCACACGCTATATGCTGTCTATGGTTTAGGCCCTCTTTATCTCTTTATGTGATTTAATTTGGTTGGGCCATGCGATATCTCATATGGTGTGGTGCTATTATGTGAAGAGACCTCTTATATAATTTTCTGTCAATTTTCAATTCCATGATGGGCTGAAATAAAAATAGACTCTCAGGCGGTTACAATTAGGTTATGGTCTCCAAACCTTATATAGTGGCTTTCTCTTTAGGCTCCCCATCATCATCAAGAGAAATCAATCACTCTCTCATTAGGTTTAGATAAAGAAAAATGACCACATATACATGTTCTGAAAGATCATACTCGTTAAAGATCTGGCGGAGCACCAATGGATTTAGGTCCGCTTCTACATTAAGATTTAGTTTTAGTTTTTTATTTCAATGATTAAGCGCAGACAATATTGACAGTCCTTTTAGTTTTTTGGTGGATTCAAAATCCAACAATGGGTATCAGAGCAACTTATTCTCGATGAATCATTGAGATATTCGATTTCAATATATATTTCAATTGATTGAAACAATATATTGCCAAAGTAACGTCTATTGTGTAGATTAGTTCATTTTAGAATATTGTGATGTTTATATGTTTATGGTTCATGTAAATAGTGATTGACCCAAAGAAAGATTACTATTTGGTTGTGCCCAAATATATAATTTTTCAGTAATAAATATGTGATAATTATACAATTTTCTATATGAATAACGAGTTGGTCCAAAGAAAGACTCATTGTTTGACAAAATTAGTTATCCATGTTTGATTACTGTATTGAGAGTACCACTTACAAGTTGACATTTATGTCCAAAGACTAAATATCAATGTTATGCTAAGTATCTTGTGAAGGGTTTCACCACAGTTTAAATATGTTATTTTATGTTAATGCATGTAAAAATATATGTTAATTGTGAGCTTGTTTATTCTTGATTCAGTTAATACTTCTGCTTCTATGATATCTGCAACATTAATTTTATTCATATTTTGAGTGGTTCTAATTTCAAAAACTGAAAAAAGAATGTTATAATCATTCTTGCATGTATGGATTTAGATGTTGCACTTCGAGAGGATCAACCACATGCACTTTGAGATACGAGTTTCGCCGAGGATAAAAGGAACTCCAAGCGATGGGATTGATCCACTCGCATGAGTCTCATGATCATAAAGCGTGTAATTTTTGAATTCTTTAAGAGCACTATGTTGGAAGAGGTAAATGTCAAGAGGTTCTTTGAAGAAATAGAAAAATGTTTTACAAAAAATGAAAAGGTTGAAACAAGCACTCTCCTTTCGAGTCTTGTTTCTATGAGGTATAAAGGTAAAAAGAACATTAGAAAATACAATATGAAAATGTTTCATCTTGTTTCAAAACTAAAGGCACTAAAGTTAGAGTTGTCTAAGAACTTGCTCGTGCACTTGGTTTTGATATATCTTTCTGCACAATATAGTCAGTTTAAGGTAAGTTATAACTGCCAGAAGGAGAAATGAACTCTTAATGAGCTCATTTCATATTGTGTGCAAGAAGAGGATAGGATGAAGCAAGAGAAGATAGAAAGTGCCCATTTGGTAGTAGCCTCTAAGGACAAGTTTAAGAAAAAAAATAACTAAAGAAGTTGCAGTTGACCCTCAATCATAGAAGAAACAAAAAAGATATCAGTATCCAAAGTCAAGTTGTTTCTATTGCAAAGGGGAGGGTCACATGAAGAAGGACTATTCCAAATATCATGCTTGACGTAAAAAAAAAGGTACACTCCTTGCTTTGGTTTGTTCTGAGGTTAATTTAACTTTTATACCCAAATACACTTGATGGGTAGATTCTGGTACTATCACTCACATAAGTATGTCTATGCAAGGCTGCCTAAGTTGACGAACGCCAATTGATGTTCAAAGATTCATTTATGTGGGCGACAATAAATTAGTTAAAGTTGAGGCAATAGGGACATTTAAGTTACTTTTAAAGACTAAAAATTATTTTGATTTGAAAGAAACATTTATTGTGCCATCTTTTAGATGGAATTTGGTTTTTATTTCTACTTTAGACAAATATGGTTATTCTTGTCTATTTAAAAATAATGAATTTAAATTATTTCTTTAAGATTGGTTCTTTATCTGTGGTTGATAACCTATATTTGCTTAATACTGTTGCCTCATATAATGAAACCTTGCGTTATAGTTCTCATGATACAAAACAAAAATTAGCTAATGAGAATTTTACTTTATTATGGTGCACACACTTAGGTCATATTTCTAAACAAAGAATTGAAATGCTTTTGACAAGTAAAATTCTAGATTTCACTAACTTTCTGGTTTGTGTTGAGTGTATAAAAGAAAAACAAACAAACACAAGGAAATTAGGTGCCGAAAGGAGAACAAATGTCTTAGAACTAATTCATACAGATATTTGTAGGTCATTTCCTACGACTTCTTTGAATGGTCAATAATATTTTATTACATTCATAGACAACTATTCTTGTTATGAGTACTTATATCTAATTCATGAAAAGTCTTAGTCCCTGGATGTGTTCAAATCATTTAAGGTTAAAGTTGCAAAATATCTTGGCAAAAGTATTAAGGTTGTCAGATCTGACCGTGGTAGTGAGTACTATGGTAGATATGATAAATCAGGTGAACAACGTCTAAGGCTCTTTGCTAAATTTCTAGAAGAATATGGGATCATCCTTCAATATACCATGCTAGGCACTTCTAGCATGAATGGTGTTGCTGAGAGATGAAATAAAACCCTAATGGATATGGTAAGGAATATGATTTCTGATTCTACCTTATCAAAGCCCTTCTGGGGAGAGGCATCAAAAACTATAATTTATGTATTGAACAAGGTACCATCTAAAGCAGTAACCCATACCTCATATGAATTATGGACAGGCAAAAAGCCTAGTATGAAACATTTTCAAATTTGGGGATATCGAGTTGAGGCTAGGCCCTACTGACCATATGAAAAGAATCTGGATTCGAGAATGGTTAACTGCTATTTTGTTGGGTATTCTGAAAGATCGAGGGGCTATAAGTTCTATGATCTTGAAAATAAATTCTTTTTTAAAATAGGAAACACTTGTTTCTTTGATGGTACTGAGTTTGGGAAAAGTGATAAAGTAAAATATATTGCTTTTGAAGAAGAGTCTCCTTCTCTTCTTATAGTTATCATTGACAATGATCAGATTTCTATTTCTGACATCGTTCCCACAAATCTGGATCAAGGCAATGCTTTAGATCTCCCTATTCAAAATTAAGCTTTTACTCTTAGAGTACGGACTCAACAACCTCAAGAAACACTTCAAAAATAAGTGTTATTAAAAGAATCTACTAGAGAGAGGAGAAGGGTAATTTTTGATGATTATATTGTCTTTCTATAAGAACATGAGGGTGATACTGGCCTAAGAGAAGATAATTCAATAAACTTTCATCATGCCACACAAAGTTTTAACTCTTAAAAGTGGATTGATGTAATGCATGAAGAGATTAAATCCATGAGGGACAATGACGTGTGAAATCTTGTTCCATTACCTGAAGGTGTGAAACCCATTGATTGTAAATGGATATTTAAAACCAAAAGATATTCTAAGGGTAATGCGGAAAGATATAAGACCCATCTTGTTGCAAAAGGCTTTACTCAAAGGAAAGGCATTGACTACACATAGACTTTATCTTTCATTTCTACAAAAGACACTTTTAGGATTATGATGGCACTTGTGGCTCATTATGATTTGGAGCTAGATCAGATAGATGTAAAAATTGCATTCCTTAATGGTGATAAAGATAAGATAATATATATGGTGCAACCAAAATATTTTGCCTCAGAAAAGACCAATAAAATGGGTTGCAAATTAAATAAATTCAGCTATAGACTTAAGTAGACTCCCCGTAAGTGGTATCATAAATTTTATCAAGTTGTCATATCATTTAATTTTGAGATGATTGTGGTTGATGAATGCATATACCATACGTTTAGTAGGAGTAAATATATTTTCTTGGTTTTATATGTTGATGACATATTGCTTGCCAGTAATGATATAGGCATATTGCACAAAATCAAGATATTTTTGACAAAAAAATTTGAAATAAAAGATCTTGGTGATGCCTCTTTTGTATTAAAAATATAAATGCATCGAGACCGTTCTTAAGGTATTCTTGGATTATCGCAAAAAACCTATATCAAAAGAATTCTGGATAGATATGGAATGAAGGACTGTAAACCAGGTGATACTTCTGTTGCTAAGAAAGACAAGTTTAGTCTCGCTCAGTGCCCCAAACACTTGTATAAAATTAATGATATGAAAAAGATTCTCTATGCATCTACTGTAGGAAATCTTATGTATGCTCAAGTGTGTACATGTTCGGATATAGCGTATATTGTTGAGATGTTAGGCAGATATCTTAGTAACCCAGGTATGGATCATTGGAAAGCAGCCAAACGGGTTATACAACATTTACAGAGAACAAAAGGTTACATGCTCACACATAGGAAGTCAGATCAGTTAGAGATCATTGGCTATTATGATTTTGACTTTAATGGATGCCAAGACAGTCGTAGATCCATATCAGGTTATATTTTTTTGTTGGTCGGGAAGCTATTTCCTAGAAGAGTGCCAAGAAGATACTCATTAGTTTTTCCACTATGGCACAGAGTTCGTAACCTCTTATAAGGCATCAAATCATGGAATATGGTTATGTAATTTTGTCGTAAGGTTGCAAATTTTGGATAATGTTGAGAGATTATTAAAGTTATTTTGTAACAATAATTTTACAGTGCTATATTTCAATAACAATAGGAGCTCATCAAAGTCAAAGCATATTGACATTAAGTTCCTTGTTGTTAAAGAAAGAGTGCAGAATAGTCAGATATGGATAGAACATATTGGCACAAACTCCATGACTGCGGATTCACTTACTAAAGGTTTGTCACTCAAGGTCTTTTATAGGCATACTACTCAAATGGGTGTTTTATCATTTTATGATATGCAAGTTTAGTGAGAGTATGTATTTGGACGTTCTATGATATAGTAAAGTTTTTTTTAGCACTTCATAATAAAGTTTTGGTTTTATTCTCTACTCATATGTTGATCTCACTAAAGTTTAAGGAAGGACAAGTTGAAAATAGGCATGTTTGACCACATTGCATGTAATTTTTATGCTTCACATCCATACTTGATCCATGTTATTTGGTTATGTCAATATACGTGATCATTGATGGATTCAATTACGTTATTTATAATAAAAACCGCTTTAGTTTTATATTGACATGATCAATGAAACAAATTGATAGAGATATCAAATGATAAGAAAATGTTTTTGAACTCATAAGCTTATAATGTGTGATTATAAGGTTACATATGTGGCCCAAGTGAGAGATTGTTGAAAAAAATCATGTTGGCCTACATATGATAAGTCACATGTTATATGCTGTATATAGTTTAGGCCCTCTTTATGTGATCTAATTTGGTTGGGCCATGTGATATCTCATATGGTGTGGTGTTATTATGTGAAGAGACCTCTTATGCCCTTTTTTGTCAATTTTTAATTTTGTGATGGGCTAAAACGGAAATAGACTCCTAGGTGGTTACAATTAAGTTATGGCTCTCAAACCTTATATAGTGGCATTCTCTTCAAGCTCCCTATCATCATCAAGAGAAACCAGTATCTCTCTCATTAGGTTTAGAGAAAAGAAAATGGCCACACATACAGGTTCTCTAAGATCATAACCGTCAAAGATCTATCAGTGCACCAATGAATTCAGGTACACTTCCGCATTAAGATTTAGTTTCTATTTTTTATTTCAATGATTTATTACAGACATGATCACTACAAGAAAATATGGAATTAGAGACAGAAGTTAGCAACGAAATTATTCTGTCGCTAACTAGCGACAGATTAACGAGAGAAACAAATCCGTCACTAAAATGAATACTATTTAAGAAAATAGCGACGACATAGGTTTCATCGCAAACGCCGTCGCTATTTAGCGACGGAATAGATTCCGTTGCTATTTTTGTATTTTGTTATAATAGTCGCGCCATTCAGTGACATATTTTCTGACAGAATCTATTCCGTCGCTATTTAGCGACGAAATAGATTTCATCGCTATTTTCAAATTTTTGATTTACGATGGCGCAGTGATGAAATAATTCCATTGCTAAGCCGTCGCTAAATGTCACGTAAATCCCTAATCCCAGCCCTCTTTCTCTTTTCCTGTTTCGCTGCCTCTTCCACTGCTCCCGCTTGCCGCCCTCTCCCTCCCGCCGCCCTCTTCCTCCCACCGTCCGTCGGCCTCTCTCCGCCCCCACCGTCCATCACTCGTTGCTCCCCATCAGCCTCCCACCGCCATTCAACGATGCGCAGGTAAACCTTTCCGTCGGTAGGGGGTCGACCCCCTTGCGTTTCTGGCAGGGGGTCGACCCCCTATGTTTCCGACAGGGGGTCGACCCCCTGCGTTTCCAGCAATAGGGGGTCGACCCCCCTGCATTTCTGGCAGCTGGGGGTCGACCCCCTGCGTTTCCGGCAGCAGAGTGCAGGGGGTCGCCCCCACTGCGTTTTCGGCAGGCAGGGGGTCGACCCCCCTGCGTTTACGGCAGGGGGTCGACCCCTGCATTTTCGGCAGGCAGGGGGTCGCCCCCATGCGTTTCCGACAGGCAGGGGGTCGCCCCTCTGCGTTCTGTGAAATTGCGAATGACTCATTAAATCAGTTATAGTTTGTTTGATGGTTTCTGCTACTTGGATAACTCTAGTAAAGCTAGAGCTAATACGTGCACCAAAGCTCGACTTCTGGAAGGGCCACATTTTTTAGATAAAAGGCCTATGCAAGATTTTTTCATTTGCCTCGTTTTTTTTTCGGCAGTTGGTGACTTCATTTTAACACAGTGTTTTTTGCAAATTTCTCAACGGAACTCGCTTGTGCCCCGCCACCCGTGGTAAGTATGTGACAAAAACAATGCAAATCGGGTAAATACCCGTGGTGAGTAAGTGATGCAAGCGCATCACATGTTATTTAATTTATTGGATATAACACTTTATTGTTCACACACTCACTTAGTTGTTGATATCTAGGACTGCTTTGTTGGATTTCAAGGATCATGCTGAGCATGATTTTAATATATGAGAATAGAAGTGTTCTTATTTTTGCAGTACGGATTCCATGCTAGGCATGATAGTAGTTAGCGGGATATTGAAGTGTATTTGCTGCAGGTACATGTTTGACATTTGTTTGATATGAATGATTTCGATGTATTGTAATGTTTGATGTGATTGTATCCATGATTGCATGTAGTTACTTTCAATTTGACTATGACTTCCTTGTGAAATTGTATAATGAAAGCATGCTTCAAATGAATGTATCGTGTCATGAATAGTTTGCACATGAAAATATTAAGTTATCAATGCATGCATCATAATTCTTGTGATTGTATGACATCATATATTGCATGATAAATTTGATATTTTCTTCATCATAGCATTCTGATGGTTCTCTTTTAACTGGTTAGGATATTATTCGTAACATCATACGACAAAATGACTGTAAACCGTAAATGGATGTACCGTAGGATAGTGGACAATGAGTTATCGCATGAATATATAGATGGTGTTGAAAGTTTTATTGAATTTGCAACGATAGTGTTAGTACAGTGGATCCCATAGGTCAGATTAGGTGTCCTTGCAAGACTTGTAAGAATAATCGATTTGTAGAACCTCATGGCGTTAGACATCACCTATACAGAAAGAGTTTTGTGAGTGATTATCAGAATTGAACGTTTCATGGAGAAGAATTTAGAAACAATTTTGATACACAGGTGAATGTGGTGCACGATAATCCATATATGAATTTAATACTTGATGTGAATGATTTGAATTATTTGAATGTATTGTAATACTTGACGCGAATCATTTGAATGTATTGCAATACTTGCTGCGAATGATTTGAATGTATTGTAATACTTGATGTGAATGATTTGAATGTATTGCAATACTTGATGTGAATGATTTGAATTATTTGAATGTATTGTAATACTTGATGCGAATTATTTGAATGTATTATATGCCATTTTTTATTTGTTAGAATATGGTTCGTGGAGCTTACAGTGGTCGTTCATCCAGTAGTAGCCAGGCCCAACCTTTATCTTCATGGGCTCCTGTGATAGGTATATCATTTAACTAATTGGATGCTTGATTAGTTGAAATGCGCATTCTGAGAATTCCTAACATATTTTTTTACAGATGATGTTTCGCCTGTACATAACCCACCTACACCAGTTGATCACACAAGTCAGGAGCCAACACAGGATGCAGGGTCTTTTCAGTCTGGCACAAGAAGACTCATTCAAATAGTGTATATCGATAATCGACCGTAAGTATTTCTATTTCACTTATTGCATATCTTATAAATATTTTATATTGATATTTATGGTGTACCAATTCATGTGCAGCACGATGTTTGAGCCACAAGAAGTAGTACGCGAGATTATGAATTCACTTTTTCAACATCTACCAGGATCGGTCGCTCAATGAAAAGAGTATCCAAAAGAGGTGATAGACAGATTGTGGTCCTCATTCACGCTATACAGTTGTTTGTCATAGTTAATGTGTTTCATATTTAAAATTTTTTTATAGTCATGTTTACTAACCTTTTGAAAATATATATAGGCTTCGAATTGCTTCACGACTACGGTGGAAAAACATGATGCAAGGAAGGTGTGGCAGAAGGTGGCTGCCAATCGATTTGCAGACATGCTTCATAATATGAACACTGCAGCAAAAAAAGCATCTGGCGGAATAGATGATCTACTACAGTGGAAGGGCCATGACCCAATTACTATCAGGAGAGATTATTGGGAGGGAATGTGTGACAAGTGGGCGGGGGATGCATTTCGCAATCGCTCTGCGAAGGCTGTATAAAATCGAACGAAAATGCCTGAAGCCGATCTACACACAAGTGAATCTAAGACTTTTGGGAGCCACCTGAAGAAAATGGTAACTCATCAATATATAATATCAATTTTATAAGTATTGTTGCAAACCTGTTAACTAAATCTTTTATCATTTAACTTTGCAGAAAGTAGAAAAAGAAGACATTGTATCATATAAGGATGTGTTTGTTGAAACACATAAACGGAAGACCACGGGAGACTTCGTATTAAAGAAGGCGAGAACGACAATATTATGTATTTATTCTATTAATAATCATTGCAATATACAAGTTACCATTTTCTTTGTAATTCTTAATTATTAATGCATACTGTAAACATTATTTTGTAGGAGGCATATGAGCAACAGATGGTAGAGGGATAGGTCGATGACTCTACTCAGCATCCATCATTTGATCCTGCAGCATGGGTGACTGCAGCAAGTGAACCCAAAAAGGGTCGTGTGTTCGAGTTTGGCAGTAATATGAACACCTCACCTGTCATTGCTTCCTTCAGTCACGGCTCACAGACTTCTTCCGTCGACATAAAGCTCCAAGCAACATCCTATTTTTTTGGTGATGATGTACACTAGATCGTTAAGGACACAATGCGTGACTACTTCCATGAAACCATCGCCGATGTTCTTCGATCTGAGTTCAACAGTTTTTTGCTGAACAGGGAAACTTCGATTGCAGGTGCCTCTCAGGTATGAAAGTTTCATGCAATATATTGCATGTCGTTAGATTTCATGTAACTTTGATTGCCTTAACTTAGGTGCATTGGATATAATTTATTTCAGTATATTTTGTTTATCAGTACTAACCTTTTATATAATATTTTAGTATAATATTTTTACTGCCTTAGAACACATATGAGCATGATAGAATCACATATACAGCTTTTTGCCTGCCTTAGAGCACATATGAGCATGATAGAATCACATATAGAGTTTTTCTGACTGCCTTAGAACACATATGAGCATGATAGAATCACATATAAAGTTTTTTGCCTGCCTTAGAGCACATATGAGCATGATAGAATCACATATAGAGTTTTTTTGACTGCTTTAGAACATATATGAGCATGCTATAATCACATATTCAGTTTTTTGACTGCCTTAGAACACATATGAGCATGCTATAATCACATATTCAGTTTTTTGACTGCCTTAGAACACATATGAGCATGATAAAATCACATATACAACTTTTTGTCTGCCTTAAAGCATATATGAGCATGGTAGAATCACATATAGAGTTTTTCTGACTGCCTTAGAACACATATGAGCATGCTATAATCACATATTCAGTTTTTTGACTGCCTTATAACACATCATTCATGATAGAATCACATATAGAGTTTTTTGCCTGCCTTAGAGCACATATGAGCATGATAAAATCACATATAGAGTTTTTTTTATTTCAATATATTTTGTTTATCAATACTGACCTTTCTTTTCTTATGTAGGTTGCTGGCGATAATCAGCGTAGCGGAGCTGAAGGGACAGATCAAGGCAATGAACAAGAAGACACACAAAATCTTGGCGATGATTAGATTAATGTGTTGAATTTGTTCTACTTTTTTTTTTCGAAAATGTAATTGTTGAATTGTAAATAATTAAAACTTGTGAATTTTAAAGTGGAACGATTAATTGTTTTAGTTTCCTTTTATATGTAATTTTATGTGTACTTTGTTTTTTATTCACAAGAAATATAAATTGTAACGCGAGAAATTTTTTCTCGATATTTAATTTTCAAATATTTTTTTTAAATTTTTTTTCTTGTTTGCGATAGATTAGCGACGGATATATCCGTCGCTAGATGTATAAGTTAGCGACAGATTAGCGACAACTGTACTGTCGCCAAATTGAGGTCGCCATTTAGTAACGACGGCTTAGCGACGGACGTTGTCGTTCGTTATTCCGTCACAACTTAGCGATGAAACTGACGACGGATATACGTCGTCACTTATTAGCGTCAAAAAATTCGCGATAGAAGATATTCGTCGCTAATCCGTCGCTAAGCCAGTTAGCGACAGATTTAAGTCGTCGCTAATCCACTGATTTGTTGTAGTGGATTGACGATCCTTTCAATTTTTTGGCAGATTTAAAATCCAACAAAGAGGGTTATGAAATACATATAAATGCCATGAATTTCTGAGCTTTACAAACTTGAGAGAGCAACAAATAAATCTTGTCATATGCAGTCGTGTAAAAGCTCATGTCAAGGTCATGGAAAGTGTCAATTTACTGAACTTTGTACTTTGTGGGTAACACGTTTATGCCACTCACCTTCTTTTATCAATTGTTCTTACGTCATTGCAACGTGGGGATATGAATCTCTCTCTCTCATGCACATGCACATATAATGGACACAACACATGCATAAACACACACACGTTACACACATGCACGCGTGGATACTGGGCATCAAATACAAAGTGAACAATGGAATTCATCAAATACAAAGTGAACAATGAAATTCATCAAATACAAAGTGATACACTAATTACAAGTTAGACGTAGTGGTTAATAAGCTCAGTTTTGCAAGAAGATATGGTTATCTATCTAGTTTTGTTGGTGCTGGCCCACACAACTACCTTTTCGTTTTACTTTTTTTTCTTTACCATTGGTTGGCTTTTTATGATAGTCCATGAACATATCAAACTACTTTTTGCTTTTCTCTTCTTTTCCTCTAATCTTTTTTATTTTGAAACTGTTTATCAATTTATTAGTCAACCATTGGTAGGAAGCTACGATTATATGGTCTTAACATGCAGACAAACTTACATTGACTCATTCAATAGGAGATTTTGAGTTTGTTATTGATGCAACTAGTTTTTGTTGTTTCGCTGCCTCCGATCGTGTGCCTGAGTCAAATCCATTTGAAGCTATTTTTTAAATATGTTTTAGATTTTTACTTAATTTCTGTAATCCTTTTAGGTTTAGTTCCATTGGCCTGTTAAGTTCTGTTTGGGCTATTGGCGGATGCATGTGGTTCACCCTATCTTTCTATATTTTTGTGGATTTCATATTTTTAGAGCTTTATTTAATACTTTAGGTGTGTTAATTGGGTTGAATCCAAGTGGAAGATGAAAGCTTGTCTCACATTTTTAACCTATTCTTCTTCTATTTAAGTAAATGTAACCTTAAAAAATACTGTGTGATTTGGAAATCTTCTTTTTTCTTTGTGCGTGTTCTTTGTAAGAGATACCTAAGAATGGGAGAAAGTGCTGTTATCAGTGGGATTATGTGTAGATTGCATGCCGGTTCACTTGCACTGCCGAGTGCTACTTGTTCGCGTGCAACTTTGCCAGCCTATGCTGGAGTTAAGCCATTGCTAAACACTTGGCCAGCTGCCCTTCCATCAATCTGTGTGCTATTAGGGCACAGCTGCATATTTTGGCCGAAAATCGCTGACGAAGGACCTCCTGAGGTGTCGATCGTGTTACCACCAACATGAATTTGATGTCGGTCATGAGCCCCCTTTGTTATTATCGGCCTTTTAGGTCGACATTTCTTCTTAATTGCCACCAAATTTCTTTTAGCTAGGAGAATCTCATGAGTTGACATGTCTTTGTATTAGTTCTACTTAGAACATATATATATATATATATATATATATATATAAGTCAGCAATTAGAGTCAACATTGCAAAACTTAAATAAAAAAGTACATCATCCCTGGACAGGTAATAGTGATAATCATAACCATGTGGAAGTTTAAGACTCAACAAATTAATAAGCATTTCATTAGTGTTTGAGAGAATAATCCATAACATTTTAGTTTTGCCAGGTGTTTGAAATATTATACAATACTTAAAGATGATACCTAGACTTGTGAATTTCTTTTCCTTTTCCTAAAAAGATCACTAGATAATAGACAATAGAAAATACCAAACTTGAAAGAGATTCCAATGCAAATTTATATTAGTTCTTATAATAGGTGCAAATTTCACCTTAAGATTTGGTTTATGCTTATCATGAAACTTATTATATACTTCAGACTGTGGTGCATATGATGACTTTTCTACAGTTTTTCTACCATTTGATCTTTTTGTTTGAAAGAATACTACAATTTGAAGTTAATTAAATGCTTTTCTTGTACAATTTGCCGAAAACAAATTATTAAGATGAAAAGAAAGTCCAAGTTTGCTCGTATGTTTTTTACATTGAAATGACAAAACTGCCTACTGTGTAGTGAAGAGAACCTGTTAAGCACATGCAAAGTTTTCTTGCAAGCTTTTACAATTCAACCATAAAACGTTATTTCTTAACTACGTATACCTTCATAAAGCTTTCCGTCTGCATTTTCACCATAGTGATTGATATACTTTTTCTACCAAAGGCTTTTCCTTACAATTTGGACAGTGCAGGCAGTCGATATTCCGCCCTTACTGTCCTTGTTCTTCATGTCATTCTGTACGTCACACTCCAAATAGGTAGCATTTTACCATACATAAGAAGTTTGTTAGTGGAAAGTAATTAATCAACCATTTACATCAGATGTGTTTTATACAAAGTACTCATATCTTGATTTAAAGAGTATCAAATTGAATAAGAACGAAAAAGAACACGTGTAACAACAGTAGGGGGACATATTTTGAGAGATAGGGGGGGGAGGGGGGGGAGAGAAATAACTTGTCACCCATATTTACTATAGTGGCAGTAGATTAATACGTTTATTTCTTTTCCATATGAGAGAGAGAGAGAGTTCTTTGCTTGGGGTTGATGCCTTGTCACCCACATTGACTGTATTTACAGACATTAAATAGTTACAGTATATTAATTAATATATGATTGTTTTTTTCATGTAAACACACACAGAAAGCGAGAGAGATAAGAGAGGGGAGCGGTGATGTCTTACCACCCATATACAGTGTAGTGGCACTAGAATGATATGATTAATTCAATTTTTTCTTTTCCATGAGAGAGAGAGAGAGAGAGAGAGAGAGAGAGAGAGAGAGCTTTGGCATCGATCGGGTGATGCCGTGTCACTCATAATGACTATAGTTAGACATGAGCAGATCTAATTTTAGTAGATTAATTAGTATGATTGTTTCTTTTAGAGAGAGAGAGCTTTGGCATCGGGTGATGAGTTGCGACGTCTCATATTGACTATAGTTGGACATAAGCAGATCTAATTACAGTAGATTAATATGATTGTTTCTTTTCAAGAGAGAGAGAGAGAGAGGGCCATGCACCTAGACTTTCGCATGCACAAGCGTCGTTACACACACACAGACATGCTATTACCGCCCCACACACGCATCCACACGCTCGATCAGTGGCACGCCACCCCTCCAATCATATCTAGTACGGCTCTCTCTCTCTCGACCAAGTAGGGCCGTGACTCTCGCCGGTGTAAAATTGAGAGAGAGAGAGAGAGAGAGAGAGAGAGAGAGAGAGAGAGAGAGAGAGAGATCCCTCACCACATTCGATAGTTGGGTGAAATCTCCCCCATGTGCTCTCATTCTGTCGTACACCAGTAAACAACTTGATCATGTTGCATCACTCATTTAAATAAGACTTACACTAGCTCCTCCCATATCCCTCTTCAACCACACACCTACTCGTGCATTGTTTCTTAAAATAATCTGCTCAAAATTTGTTACTCTTTCTACGAAATGAATGCTGATGAGAGCTTCTGAGATGAAACAACCATAGTTAAAACTCTGAACCGTGCTTTTAAAAAAAGCATCACAAGGTACGTGCTGATAAAAGCTTAGTTCGTGCATGGCATAGATATCTGTACGTGTCCATGTGTTTCAGGGCATGTATGTGTGTGCTTTCAGTTTCACTGTTTTTACAAACAATAATTGGATCTGAAGCAAAGTCAACACTTTCTTGGTACTTGATCTCGACATCGAGGTCTTTTTCCAAAATGAAAAAACATAGACGATACTGACAATGAGGCCTATTCAATTTAGTGTGTCAACCGGTAGGATCTGGTTTGGACTCAAGTGGGTCCAAACCCAGATATGACTAAGTCCGGATTTGGGTCTGATCGAGTCTACTACATGAAAAACCATATCCAGATCCTATAAGGATTACAAGAACCAGACCCGGTCCATGCCTTATAAAACAATACATATATTTTATTATTCGCTTTTACATTGAAAAATAAAGCACGCCCCATTCTGAAGGCTCGGTTCGGGACATTCACAACCCTTCAATAAAAAGAAGATTCTGCAAATATTCATAAGTACAATGCAACATTCATAAATATAGTACAAACTTCGTGAATATAACCTGCAAACTTTACTTAAGTAAGTACTCCTCAAGGAGATCTACAAATGTGTGACATTCACAAATACCTGTTGTGAATGTCTTCAACTTTCGTACTTTGATGAGATCTTCACAAATACAATACAACCTTCGCAAACATACTTCTACATTTGTGAATATAATCTGAGAACCTCCTTTAATAAATGCTTTTCGAGGAGGTCTGCAAAATTCTGTTGACATTCACAAATACTTGTAAATGTTCTTGACTTTTGCAAAGTTTGCAAGTACGACCTTCAGAATTAAAGACAAACTTATCAAATATAGCCTGCAAACCACATTTAAGTAAATACTACTTGAGGAGGTCTGTAAATATTGTACAAATTTCGCAATTATAGTACGGACTTCATGAATATAACTTGTGAACCTTTGTTAAATAAATACTTCTCGATGAGATCTTCCAATGGATGCTTACATTTATAAAATATTTGTATACATGGATCTTGTATCTCATTTATGAACTTTTTGAACATTCACACATTAGATATGATATTCGCAAAATTTTTAAAGACTTGAATGTGAATCTCTCTATTTTTTAAAAGTGTTTGTACTGGCATTAAATGCGATTCTTCAATATTTAAAAAATAATGGTTCACATTTTAGTTTTTTTTTTTTTTTGCATTTTAGGGGTTTGTTTGTGGTCCCCAACCCCGTTTACCCCATTGTGTCCCCCCCCTCCCCCCCCCCCCCCCCAAAAAAAAAAAACATGTTATTTCGACAACTATTTTTTACAACACTTCATCGATGACTTTTTGAGCACCTGGGACATCATCAACAACGAAGACATTCTGATAAGCATATCTTTAATGGCTGATACAATTACTTTTTGAAAATTTTGGCATGAATGTGTTGTTGTAACTGAACAATATTGGCATGAATAAGTTATTTTGGCGTTATGTTTTCCTGTTCAATAAATAGATAAATGTACAACTCGATTCCCAAATGAAATGTGTGTTGGGATTGAATGTAGCCAACAATCGGTTATGCACAATATGCCCAGCTCTTCACCCAAGCCACTCATTTTTGGATTTTTATGTCATGTGAGCCTCTTTGGTTCGAGGGAGGATCATGTCCAATGTGATTGCACATTTTTAGTGTGTTGCTGCATCTGATCACAAAGTTTGCAATCACATTGCACCTGATCTTAGTTCCTTTGCTTCAGCCACTATGTTGAACTCGAGTTCTTTGTTCATTGCAGGTCTTGTTCTAAAGCTCAAGGTTCATAGACAATTGTTCAATATTCCATAACAATTGTTATGCATTCTTGATGACGATGATTGCCACCTTCCTTGACAGGTCAAAATTAAAGTAATTCATGTTGTTTGCACACCTAGCACAGGAAAGAAATTTTAAGTATTCAAATGAAGATAATAAAACAGAAAAAGAAGAGTGGATACTCCATAGTGAGTTGTAAAGTCTAGTAGCTCTAGTTTAGTATTTGACTGTATACTAACCATTTTCCTTAAAAAAAAAGGCTATGCCAACCATTAATTAATTTTGGATAGAGTTATGTTGGAGCAATAAATAATGATAATTAATCAATAAACAAAAGCTAATGAGAAGAGTGTTGAAAAAAATCATGTAGGCCTACATATGTTAAGTCACACGCTATATGCTGTCTATGGTTTAGGCCCTCTTTATCTTTTCATGTGATTTAATTTGGTTGGGCATGCAATATCTCATATGGTGTGGTGCTATTATGTGAAGATACCTCTTATACCATTTTTTGTCAATTTTCAATTCCATGATGGGCTGAAATGAAAATAGACTCTCAGGCGGTTAAAATTAGGTTATGGTCTCCAAACCTTATATAGTGGCTTTCTCTTGAGGCTCCCCATCATCATCAAGAAAAATCAATCACTCTCTCATTAGGTTTAGATAAAGAAAAATGGCCACATATACAGGTTATGAAAGATCATACCCGTCAAAGATCTGTCGGAGCACCAATGGATTTAGGTCCGCTTCTGCATTAAGATTTAGTTTTAGTTTTTTATTTCAATGATTTAGCGAAGACAATATTGACAGTCCGTTTAGTTTTTCGGTGGATTCAAAATCCAACAATGGGTATCAGAGCAACTTATTCCTGATGTATCATTGAGATATTCGATTTCAATATATATTTCAATTGATTGAAACAATATATTGCCAAAGTAATGTCTATTGTATAGATTAGTTCATTTTGGAATATTGTGATGTTTATATATTTATGGTTCATGTAAATAGTGATTGACCCAAAGAAAAATTACTATTTAGTTGTTCCCAAATATATAAACTTTCAGAAATAAATATGTGATAATTATACAATTTTCTGTGTGAATAACGAGTCGATCCAAAGAAAGACTCATTGTTTGACAAAATTAGTTATCTATGTTTGATTACTGTATTGAGAGTACCACTTACAAGTTGACATTTATGTCCAAAGACTAAATATCAATGTTATGATGTGTATCTTATGATGAGCTTCACCACAATTTAAATATGTTATTTTATGTTAATGCATGTAAAAATGTATCTTAATTGTGAGCTTGTTTGTTTTTTATTTAGTTAATACTTCTGCTTCTACGATATCTGCAACATCAATTTTATTCATATTTTGAGTGGTTCTAATTTCAAAAACTGAAAAGAGAATGTTATGATCATTCTTGGATGTATGGATTTGGATCTCACACTTCGAGAGGATCAACCACATGCTCTTACAGATACAAGTTTAGCTGAGGATAAAAGGAACTCTAAGCGATGGGATCAATCCACTCGCATGAGTCTCATGATCACGAAGCATGCAATTTTTGAATTCTTTAAGAGCACTATTTTCGAAGAGGTAAATGTCAAGAGGTTCTTTAAAGAAATAGAAAAATATTTTACTAAAAACGAAAAGGTTGAAACAAGCACTCTCCTTTCGAGTCTTGTTTCTATGAGGTATAAAAATAAAAAGAATATTAGGAAATACATCGTGAAAATGTTTCATCTTGCTTCAAAACTAAAGGCACTAAAGTTAGAGTTGTCTAAGGTCTTGCTTGTGCACTTGGTTTTAATATCTCTTCCTGCACAATACAGTCAATTTAAAGTAAGTTATAACTGCCAGAAGGAGAAATGAACTCTTAATGAGCTCATTTCATATTGTGTGCAAGAAGATGATAGGATAAAGCAAGAGAAGACAAAAAGTGCTCATTTGCCAGTAGCCTCTAAGGACAAGTTTAAGAAAAAAAATAACTAAAGAAGTTGCAGTGGACCCTCAATCACAGAAGAAACAAAAAAAATATCAGGATCCAAACTCAAGTAGTTTCTTTTGCAAAGGGGAGGGTCACATGAAGAAGGATTGTACCAAATATCATGTTTGGCATGAAAAAAAATGTACAGTCCTTGCTTTGGTTTGTTCTGGGGTTAATTTAACTTTTGTACCCAAATACACTTGATGGGTAGATTCTGGTACTATCACTCACATAAGTATGTTTATGCAAGGTTGCCTAAGTTGCCGAATACCAATTGATGCTCAAAGATTCATCTATGTAGGCGATGACAAATTAGTTAAAGTTGAGGCAATAGGGACATTTAAGTTCCTTTTAAAGACTAAAAATTATTTAGATTTGAAAGAAACATTTATTGTGCCATCTTTTAGATGAAATTTGGTTTTTATTTCTACTTTAGACGAATATGGTTATTCTTGTCTATTTGAAAATAATGAATTTAAATTATTTCTTTAAGACTGGCTCTTTATTTGTGGTTGATAACCTATATTTGCTTAATATTGTTGCCTCATATAATGAAACCTTGCATTATAGTTCTCATGGTACAAAACAAAAATTAGCTAATGAGAATTTTACTTTATTATGGTGCACGCACTTAGGTCATATTTCTAAACAAAGAATTAAAATGCTTTTGACATGTAAAATTTTGATTTCACTGACTTTCTAGTTTGTGTTGAGTGTATAAAAGAAAAACAAACAAACACAACGAAATTAGGTGCCAAAAGGAGAACAAACGTCTTAGAACTAATTCATACAGATATTTATAGGTCATTTCCTACGGCTTCTTTGAATGGTCAATAATATTTATTACATTCATAGACGACTATTCTTGTTATGGGTACCTATATCTAATTCATGAAAAGTCTTAGTCCCGGGATGTGTTCAAATCATTTAAGGTTAAAGTTGAAAACTAACTTGGCAAAAGTATTAAGGTCGTCAGATCTGATTGTGGTAGTGAACACTATGGTAGATATGATAAATCAGGTGAACAACGTCTAAGGCTCTTTGCTAAATTTCTAGAATAATGTGGGATCATCCCTCAGTATACCATGCTAGGCAATTCTAGCATGAATGGTGTTGCTGAGAGATGAAACAGGACCCTAAAGGATATGGTAAGGAATATGATTTCTCATTCTACCTTATTAAAGCCCTTATGGGGAGAGGCATTAAAGGCTGTAATTTATGTATTAAACAAGGTACCATCAAAAGCAGTAACCCAGACCCCATATAAATTATGGACAGGCAAAAAACTTAGTATGAAACATTTTCAAATTTGGGAATATCCAGTTGAGGCTAGGCCCTACTGGCCATATGAAAAGAAACTGGATTCCAGAATGGTTAGCTGCTATTTTTTTGGGTATTCTAAAAGACCGAGGGGCTATAAGTTCTATGACCTTGAAAATAAATTCTTTTTTAAAATAGAAAACACTTGTTTCTTTGATGGTACTGAGTTTGGGAAAAGTGATAAAGTAAAATATATTGCTTTTGAAGAAGAGTCTCCTTCTCTTCTTATAGTTATCATTGACAATGATCAGATTTCTATTTCTGACATCGTTCCCACAAATCTGGATCAAGGCAATGCTTTAAATCTCCCTATTCAAAATTAAACTTTTACTCTGAGAATACGGACTCAACAACCTCAAGAAACACTTCAAAAATAAGTGTTATTAAAAGAATCTACTAGAGAGAGGAGAAGGGTAATTTTTGATGATTATATTGTCTTTCTATAAGAACATGAGGGTGATACTGGCCTATGAGAAGATAATCCAATAAACTTTCATCATGCCACACAAAGTTTTAACTCTTAAAAGTGGATTGATGTAATGCATGAAGAGATTAAATCCATGAGGGACAATGACGTGTGAAATCTTGTCCCATTATCTGAAGGTGTGAAACCCATTGGTTGTAAATGAATATTTAAAACCAAAAGAGATTTTAAGGGTAATGCGGAAAGATATAAGATCCATCTTGTTGCAAAAGGCTTTACTCAAAAGAAAGGCATTGACTACACATAGACTTTATCTTCCATTTCTACAAAAGACACTTTTAGGATTATCATGGCACTTGTGGCTCATTATGATTTGGAGCTGCATCAGATAGATGTAAAGATTGCATTCCTTAATGGTGATAATGATGAGATAATATATATGGTGCAACCAGAATATTTTGTCTCAGAAAATATCAATGAAATGGTTTACAAATTAAAGAAATTCATCTATAGAGTTAAGCAGACTCCCCGTAAGTGGTATCATAAATTTTATCAAGTTGTCATATCATTGTTGCTAAGAAAGACAAGTTTAGTGTCGCTCAGTGCCCCAAACACTAGTATAAAATTAAGGACATGAAAAAGATTCTCTATGCATCTATTGTAGGGAATCTTATGTATGCTCAAGTGTGTACATGTTCGGATATAGCGTACATTGTTGAGATGTTATGCAGATATCATAGTAACCCAGGTATGGATCATTGGAAAGCAGCCAAACAGGTTATGCAGTATTTACAAAGAACAAAAGGTTACATGTTCACACATAGGAAGTCACATCAGTTAGAGATCATTGGCTATTATGATTTTGACTGTACTGGATGCCAAGACAGTCGTAGATTCATATCAGGTTATATATCTTTTGTTGGTCGAAAAGCTATTTCCTAGAGGAGTGCCAAGAAGATACTCATTACTTTTTCCACTATGGCAGCAAAGTTCGTAACCTCTTATAAGGCATCAAATCATGAAATATGTTTACGTAATTTTGTCATAAGGCTGCAAATTTTGGATAATGTTGAGAGATCACTAAAGTTATTTTGTAACAATAATTTTGCAGTGCTATATTTCAATAACAACAGGAGCACATCAAAATCAAAGAATATTGACATTAAGTTCATTGTTGTTAAAGAAAGAGTGCAGAATAGTCAGATATCGATAGAACATATTGGTACAAACTCCATGACTGCGGATTCACTTATTAAAGGTTTGTCACTCAAGGTCTTTTATAGGCATACTACTCGAATGAGTGTTTTATCATTTTATGATATGAAATTTTAGTGAGAGTATGTATTTGGACATTTTATGATATAATAAAGTCTTTTTTAGCACTTCATAATAAAGTTTTGATTTTATTCTACACTCATATGTTGATCTCACTAAAGTTTAAGGAAGGACAAGTTGAAAGTAGGCATGTTTGACCACATTACTTGTATTTCATGCTTCACATCCATACTTGATCCATGTTATTTGGTTATGTCAATATACGTGATCATTGATGGATTCAATTATGTTATTTATAATGAAGACCGCTTTGATTTTATGTTGACATGATCAATGAACCGAATTGATAAAGATATCAAACGATAATACAGTGTTTTTGAACTCATAAGCTTATAATGTGTGATTATAAGGTTACATATGTGGCCCAAGTGAGAGATTGTTGGAAAAAATCGTGTAGGCCTACATATGATAAGTCACATGTTATATGTTGTCTATAGTTTAGGCCCTCTTTATGTGATTTAATTCGGTTGGGCCATGTGATATGTCATATGGTGTGGTGTTATTATGTGAAGAGACTTCTTATGCCCTTTTCTGTTAATTTTTAATTTTGTGATGGGCTGAAATGAAAATAGACTCCTAGGTGGTTATAATTAGGTTATGGCTCTCAAACCTTATATAGTGGCATTCTCTTCAAGCTCCCTGTCATCATCAAGAGAAATCAGTCTCTCTCAAATTAGGTTTAGAGAAAAGAAAATGACCACACATACAGGTTCTGTAAGATCATACTCGTCAAAGATCTATCAGAGCACCAATGAATTCAGGTACACTTTCGCATTAAGATTTAGTTTTTGCCTTTTATTTCAACGATTTATTACGGACATGATTGACGATCGTTTCAGTTTTTTGGTAGATTTAAAATCCAACAAAGAGGGTTATGAAATACATATAAATGCCATGAATTTCTGAGCTTTACAAACAGGAGAGAGCAACAAATAAATCTTGTCATATGCAGTCGTGTAAAAGCTCATGTCAAGGTCATGGAAAGTGTCAATTTACTGAACTTTGTACTTTGTGGGTAACACGTTTGTGCCACTCCCCTTCTCTTATCAATTGTTCTTACGTCATTGCAATGTGGGGATATGAATCTCTCTCTCTCATGCACATGCACATATAATAGACACAACACATGCATAAGCACACACACGTTACACACATGCACGCGTGGATACTGGGCATCAAATACAAAGTGATACACTAATTACAAGTTAGACGTAGTGGTTAATAAGCTCAGTTTTGCAAGAAGATATGGTTATCTATCTAGTTTTGTTGGTGCTGGCCCACACAACTACCTTTTCGTTTTACTTTTTTTTCTTTACCATTGGTTGGCTTTTTATGATAGTCCATGAACATATCAAACTACTTTTTGCTTTTCTCTTCTTTTCCTCTAATCTTTTTTATTTTGAAACTGTTTATCAATTTATTAGTCAACCATTGGTAGGAAGCTACGATTATATGGTCTTAACATGCAGACAAACTTACATTGACTCATTCAATAGGAGATTTTGAGTTTGTTATTGATGCAACTAGTTTTTGTTGTTTCGCTGCCTCCGATCGTGTGCCTGAGTCAAATCCATTTGAAGCTATTTTTTAAATATGTTTTAGATTTTTACTTAATTTCTGTAATCCTTTTAGGTTTAGTTCCATTGGCCTGTTAAGTTCTGTTTGGGCTATTGGCGGATGCATGTGGTTCACCCTATCTTTCTATATTTTTGTGGATTTCATATTTTTAGAGCTTTATTTAATACTTTAGGTGTGTTAATTGGGTTGAATCCAAGTGGAAGATGAAAGCTTGTCTCACATTTTTAACCTATTCTTCTTCTATTTAAGTAAATGTAACCTTAAAAAATACTGTGTGATTTGGAAATCTTCTTTTTTCTTTGTGCGTGTTCTTTGTAAGAGATACCTAAGAATGGGAGAAAGTGCTGTTATCAGTGGGATTATGTGTAGATTGCATGCCGGTTCACTTGCACTGCCGAGTGCTACTTGTTCGCGTGCAACTTTGCCAGCCTATGCTGGAGTTAAGCCATTGCTAAACACTTGGCCAGCTGCCCTTCCATCAATCTGTGTGCTATTAGGGCACAGCTGCATATTTTGGCCGAAAATCGCTGACGAAGGACCTCCTGAGGTGTCGATCGTGTTACCACCAACATGAATTTGATGTCGGTCATGAGCCCCCTTTGTTATTATCGGCCTTTTAGGTCGACATTTCTTCTTAATTGCCACCAAATTTCTTTTAGCTAGGAGAATCTCATGAGTTGACATGTCTTTGTATTAGTTCTACTTAGAACATATATATATATATATATATATATATATATAAGTCAGCAATTAGAGTCAACATTGCAAAACTTAAATAAAAAAGTACATCATCCCTGGACAGGTAATAGTGATAATCATAACCATGTGGAAGTTTAACACTCAACAAATAAGCATTTCATTAGTGTTTGAGAGAATAATCCATAACATTTTAGTTTTGCCAGGTGTTTGAAATATTATACAATACTTAAAGATGATACCTAGACTTGTGAATTTCTTTTCCTTTTCCTAAAAAGATCACTAGATAATAGACAATAGAAAATACCAAACTTGAAAGAGATTCCAATGCAAATTTATATTAGTTCTTATAATAGGTGCAAATTTCACCTTAAGATTTGGTTTATGCTTATCATGAAACTTATTATATACTTCAGACTGTGGTGCATATGATGACTTTTCTACAGTTTTTCTACCATTTGATCTTTTTGTTTGAAAGAATACTACAATTTGAAGTTAATTAAATGCTTTTCTTGTACAATTTGCCGAAAACAAATTATTAAGATGAAAAGAAAGTCCAAGTTTGCTCGTATGTTTTTTACATTGAAATGACAAAACTGCCTACTGTGTAGTGAAGAGAACCTGTTAAGCACATGCAAAGTTTTCTTGCAAGCTTTTACAATTCAACCATAAAACGTTATTTCTTAACTACGTATACCTTCATAAAGCTTTCCATCTGCATTTTCACCATAGTGATTGATATACTTTTTCTACCAAAGGCTTTTCCTTACAATTTGGACAGTGCAGGCAGTCGATATTCCGCCCTTACTGTCCTTGTTCTTCATGTCATTCTGTACGTCACACTCCAAATAGGTAGCATTTTAACATACATAAGAAGTTTGTTAGTGGAAAGTAATTAATCAACCATTTACATCAGATGTGTTTTATACAAAGTACTCATATCTTGATTTAAAGAGTATCAAATTGAATAAGAACGAAAAAGAACACGTGTAACAACAGTAGGGGGACATATTTTGAGAGATAGGAGGGGGGGGGGGAGAGAAATAACTTGTCACCCATATTTACTATAGTGGCAGTAGATTAATACGTTTATTTCTTTTCCATATGAGAGAGAGAGAGAGTTCTTTGCTTGGGGTTGATGCCTTGTCACCCACATTGACTGTATTTACAGACATTAAATAGTTACAGTATATTAATTAATATATGATTGTTTTTTTCATGTAAACACACACAGAAAGCGAGAGAGATAAGAGAGGGGAGCGGTGATGTCTTACCACCCATATACAGTGTAGTGGCACTAGAATGATATGATTAATTCAATTTTTTCTTTTCCATGAGAGAGAGAGAGAGAGAGAGAGAGAGAGCTTTGGCATCGATCGGGTGATGCCGTGTCACTCATAATGACTATAGTTAGACATGAGCAGATCTAATTTTAGTAGATTAATTAGTATGATTGTTTCTTTTAGAGAGAGAGAGCTTTGGCATCGGGTGATGAGTTGCGACGTCTCATATTGACTATAGTTGGACATAAGCAGATCTAATTACAGTAGATTAATATGATTGTTTCTTTTCAAGAGAGAGAGAGAGAGAGGGCCATGCACCTAGACTTTCGCATGCACAAGCGTCGTTACACACACAGACATGCTATTACCGCCCCACACACGCATCCACACGCTCGATCAGTGGCACGCCACCCCTCCAATCATATCTAGTACGGCTCTCTCTCTCTCGACCAAGTAGGGCCGTGACTCTCGCCGGTGTAAAATTGAGAGAGAGAGAGAGAGAGAGAGAGAGAGAGAGAGAGAGAGAGATCCCTCACCACATTCGATAGTTGGGTGAAATCTCCCCCATGTGCTCTCATTCTGTCGTACACCAGTAAACAACTTGATCATGTTGCATCACTCATTTAAATAAGACTTACACTAGCTCCTCCCATATCCCTCTTCAACCACACACCTACTCGTGCATTGTTTCTTAAAATAATCTGCTCAAAATTTGTTACTCTTTCTACGAAATGAATGCTGATGAGAGCTTCTGAGATGAAACAACCATAGTTAAAACTCTGAACCGTGCTTTTAAAAAAAGCATCACAAGGTACGTGCTGATAAAAGCTTAGTTCGTGCATGGCATAGATATCTGTACGTGTCCATGTGTTTCAGGGCATGTATGTGTGTGCTTTCAGTTTCACTGTTTTTACAAACAATAATTGGATCTGAAGCAAAGTCAACACTTTCTTGGTACTTGATCTCGACATCGAGGTCTTTTTCCAAAATGAAAAAACATAGAAGATACTGACAATGAGGCCTATTCAATTTAGTGTGTCAACCGGTAGGATCTGGTTTGGACTCAAGTGGGTCCAAACCCAGATATGACTAAGTCCGGATTTGGGTCTGATCGAGTCTACTACATGAAAAACCATATCCAGATCCTATAAGGATTACAAGAACCAGACCCGGTCCATGCCTTATAAAACAATACATATATTTTATTATTCGCTTTTACATTGAAAAATAAAGCACGCCCCATTCTGAAGGCTCGGTTCGGGACATTCACAACCCTTCAATAAAAAGAAGATTCTGCAAATATTCATAAGTACAATGCAACATTCATAAATATAGTACAAACTTCGTGAATATAACCTGCAAACTTTACTTAAGTAAGTACTCCTCAAGGAGATCTACAAATGTGTGACATTCACAAATACCTGTTGTGAATGTCTTCAACTTTCGTACTTTGATGAGATCTTCACAAATACAATACAACCTTCGCAAACATACTTCTACATTTGTGAATATAATCTGAGAACCTCCTTTAATAAATGCTTTTCGAGGAGGTCTGCAAAATTCTGTTGACATTCACAAATACTTGTAAATGTTCTTGACTTTTGCAAAGTTTGCAAGTACGACCTTCAGAATTAAAGACAAACTTATCAAATATAGCCTGCAAACCACATTTAAGTAAATACTACTTGAGGAGGTCTGTAAATATTGTACAAATTTCGCAATTATAGTACGGACTTCATGAATATAACTTGTGAACCTTTGTTAAATAAATACTTCTCGATGAGATCTTCCAATGGATGCTTACATTTATAAAATATTTGTATACATGGATCTTGTATCTCATTTATGAACTTTTTGAACATTCACACATTAGATATGATATTCGCAAAATTTTTAAAGACTTGAATGTGAATCTCTCTATTTTTTAAAAGTGTTTGTACTGGCATTAAATGCGATTCTTCAATATTTAAAAAATAATGGTTCACATTTTAGTTTTTTTTTTTTGCATTTTAGGGGTTTGTTTGTGGTCCCCAACCCCGTTTACCCCATTGTGTCCCCCCCCCCCCCCCCCAAAAAAAAAAAAACATGTTATTTCGACAACTATTTTTTACAACACTTCATCGATGACTTTTTGAGCACCTGGGACATCATCAACAACGAAGACATTCTGATAAGCATATCTTTAATGGCTGATACAATTACTTTTTGAAAATTTTGGCATGAATGTGTTGTTGTAACTGAACAATATTGGCATGAATAAGTTATTTTGGCGTTATGTTTTCCTGTTCAATAAATAGATAAATGTACAACTCGATTCCCAAATGAAATGTGTGTTGGGATTGAATGTAGCCAACAATCGGTTATGCACAATATGCCCAGCTCTTCACCCAAGCCACTCATTTTTGGATTTTTATGTCATGTGAGCCTCTTTGGTTCGAGGGAGGATCATGTCCAATGTGATTGCACATTTTTAGTGTGTTGCTGCATCTGATCACAAAGTTTGCAATCACATTGCACCTGATCTTAGTTCCTTTGCTTCAGCCACTATGTTGAACTCGAGTTCTTTGTTCATTGCAGGTCTTGTTCTAAAGCTCAAGGTTCATAGACAATTGTTCAATATTCCATAACAATTGTTATGCATTCTTGATGACGATGATTGCCACCTTCCTTGACAGGTCAAAATTAAAGTAATTCATGTTGTTTGCACACCTAGCACAGGAAAGAAATTTTAAGTATTCAAATGAAGATAATAAAACAGAAAAAGAAGAGTGGATACTCCATAGTGAGTTGTAAAGTCTAGTAGCTCTAGTTTAGTATTTGACTGTATACTAACCATTTTCCTTAAAAAAAAAGGCTATGCCAACCATTAATTAATTTTGGATAGAGTTATGTTGGAGCAATAAATAATGATAATTAATCAATAAACAAAAGCTAATGAGAAGAGTGTTGAAAAAAATCATGTAGGCCTACATATGTTAAGTCACACGCTATATGCTGTCTATGGTTTAGGCCCTCTTTATCTTTTCATGTGATTTAATTTGGTTGGGCATGCAATATCTCATATGGTGTGGTGCTATTATGTGAAGATACCTCTTATACCATTTTTTGTCAATTTTCAATTCCATGATGGGCTGAAATGAAAATAGACTCTCAGGCGGTTAAAATTAGGTTATGGTCTCCAAACCTTATATAGTGGCTTTCTCTTGAGGCTCCCCATCATCATCAAGAAAAATCAATCACTCTCTCATTAGGTTTAGATAAAGAAAAATGGCCACATATACAGGTTATGAAAGATCATACCCGTCAAAGATCTGTCGGAGCACCAATGGATTTAGGTCCGCTTCTGCATTAAGATTTAGTTTTAGTTTTTTATTTCAATGATTTAGCGAAGACAATATTGACAGTCCGTTTAGTTTTTCGGTGGATTCAAAATCCAACAATGGGTATCAGAGCAACTTATTCCTGATGTATCATTGAGATATTCGATTTCAATATATATTTCAATTGATTGAAACAATATATTGCCAAAGTAATGTCTATTGTATAGATTAGTTCATTTTGGAATATTGTGATGTTTATATATTTATGGTTCATGTAAATAGTGATTGACCCAAAGAAAAATTACTATTTAGTTGTTCCCAAATATATAAACTTTCAGAAATAAATATGTGATAATTATACAATTTTCTGTGTGAATAACGAGTCGATCCAAAGAAAGACTCATTGTTTGACAAAATTAGTTATCTATGTTTGATTACTGTATTGAGAGTACCACTTACAAGTTGACATTTATGTCCAAAGACTAAATATCAATGTTATGATGTGTATCTTATGATGAGCTTCACCACAATTTAAATATGTTATTTTATGTTAATGCATGTAAAAATGTATCTTAATTGTGAGCTTGTTTGTTTTTTATTTAGTTAATACTTCTGCTTCTACGATATCTGCAACATCAATTTTATTCATATTTTGAGTGGTTCTAATTTCAAAAACTGAAAAGAGAATGTTATGATCATTCTTGGATGTATGGATTTGGATCTCACACTTCGAGAGGATCAACCACATGCTCTTACAGATACAAGTTTAGCTGAGGATAAAAGGAACTCTAAGCGATGGGATCAATCCACTCGCATGAGTCTCATGATCACGAAGCATGCAATTTTTGAATTCTTTAAGAGCACTATTTTCGAAGAGGTAAATGTCAAGAGGTTCTTTAAAGAAATAGAAAAATATTTTACTAAAAACGAAAAGGTTGAAACAAGCACTCTCCTTTCGAGTCTTGTTTCTATGAGGTATAAAAATAAAAAGAATATTAGGAAATACATCGTGAAAATGTTTCATCTTGCTTCAAAACTAAAGGCACTAAAGTTAGAGTTGTCTAAGGTCTTGCTTGTGCACTTGGTTTTAATATCTCTTCCTGCACAATACAGTCAATTTAAAGTAAGTTATAACTGCCAGAAGGAGAAATGAACTCTTAATGAGCTCATTTCATATTGTGTGCAAGAAGATGATAGGATAAAGCAAGAGAAGACAAAAAGTGCTCATTTGCCAGTAGCCTCTAAGGACAAGTTTAAGAAAAAAAATAACTAAAGAAGTTGCAGTGGACCCTCAATCACAGAAGAAACAAAAAAAATATCAGGATCCAAACTCAAGTAGTTTCTTTTGCAAAGGGGAGGGTCACATGAAGAAGGATTGTACCAAATATCATGTTTGGCGTGAAAAAAAATGTACAGTCCTTGCTTTGGTTTGTTCTGGGGTTAATTTAACTTTTGTACCCAAATACACTTGATGGGTAGATTCTGGTACTATCACTCACATAAGTATGTTTATGCAAGGTTGCCTAAGTTGCCGAATACCAATTGATGCTCAAAGATTCATCTATGTAGGCGATGACAAATTAGTTAAAGTTGAGGCAATAGGGACATTTAAGTTCCTTTTAAAGACTAAAAATTATTTAGATTTGAAAGAAACATTTATTGTGCCATCTTTTAGATGAAATTTGGTTTTTATTTCTACTTTAGACGAATATGGTTATTCTTGTCTATTTGAAAATAATGAATTTAAATTATTTCTTTAAGACTGGCTCTTTATTTGTGGTTGATAACCTATATTTGCTTAATATTGTTGCCTCATATAATGAAACCTTGCATTATAGTTCTCATGGTACAAAACAAAAATTAGCTAATGAGAATTTTACTTTATTATGGTGCACGCACTTAGGTCATATTTCTAAACAAAGAATTGAAATGCTTTTGACATGTAAAATTTTGATTTCACTGACTTTCTAGTTTGTGTTGAGTGTATAAAAGAAAAACAAACAAACACAACGAAATTAGGTGCCAAAAGGAGAACAAACGTCTTAGAACTAATTCATACAGATATTTATAGGTCATTTCCTACGGCTTCTTTGAATGGTCAATAATATTTATTACATTCATAGACGACTATTCTTGTTATGGGTACCTATATCTAATTCATGAAAAGTCTTAGTCCCGGGATGTGTTCAAATCATTTAAGGTTAAAGTTGAAAACTAACTTGGCAAAAGTATTAAGGTCGTCAGATCTGATTGTGGTAGTGAACACTATGGTAGATATGATAAATCAGGCGAACAACGTCTAAGGCTCTTTGCTAAATTTCTAGAATAATGTGGGATCATCCCTCAGTATACCATGCTAGGCAATTCTAGCATGAATGGTGTTGCTGAGAGATGAAACAGGACCCTAAAGGATATGGTAAGGAATATGATTTCTCATTCTACCTTATTAAAGCCCTTATGGGGAGAGGCATTAAAGGCTGTAATTTATGTATTAAACAAGGTACCATCAAAAGCAGTAACCCAGACCCCATATAAATTATGGACAGACAAAAAACTTAGTATGAAACATTTTCAAATTTGGGAATATCCAGTTGAGGCTAGGCCCTACTGGCCATATGAAAAGAAACTGGATTCCAGAATGGTTAGCTGCTATTTTTTTGGGTATTCTAAAAGACCGAGGGGCTATAAGTTCTATGACCTTGAAAATAAATTCTTTTTTAAAATAGAAAACACTTGTTTCTTTGATGGTACTGAGTTTGGGAAAAGTGATAAAGTAAAATATATTGCTTTTGAAGAAGAGTCTCCTTCTCTTCTTATAGTTATCATTGACAATGATCAGATTTCTATTTCTGACATCGTTCCCACAAATCTGGATCAAGGCAATGCTTTAAATCTCCCTATTCAAAATTAAACTTTTACTCTGAGAATACGGACTCAACAACCTCAAGAAACACTTCAAAAATAAGTGTTATTAAAAGAATCTACTAGAGAGAGGAGAAGGGTAATTTTTGATGATTATATTGTCTTTCTATAAGAACATGAGGGTGATACTGGCCTATGAGAAGATAATCCAATAAACTTTCATCATGCCACACAAAGTTTTAACTCTTAAAAGTGGATTGATGTAATGCATGAAGAGATTAAATCCATGAGGGACAATGACGTGTGAAATCTTGTCCCATTATCTGAAGGTGTGAAACCCATTGGTTGTAAATGAATATTTAAAACCAAAAGAGATTTTAAGGGTAATGCGGAAAGATATAAGATCCATCTTGTTGCAAAAGGCTTTACTCAAAAGAAAGGCATTGACTACACATAGACTTTATCTTCCATTTCTACAAAAGACACTTTTAGGATTATCATGGCACTTGTGGCTCATTATGATTTGGAGCTGCATCAGATAGATGTAAAGATTGCATTCCTTAATGGTGATAATGATGAGATAATATATATGGTGCAACCAGAATATTTTGTCTCAGAAAATATCAATGAAATGGTTTACAAATTAAAGAAATTCATCTATAGAGTTAAGCAGACTCCCCGTAAGTGGTATCATAAATTTTATCAAGTTGTCATATCATTGTTGCTAAGAAAGACAAGTTTAGTGTCGCTCAGTGCCCCAAACACTAGTATAAAATTAAGGACATGAAAAAGATTCTCTATGCATCTATTGTAGGGAATCTTATGTATGCTCAAGTGTGTACATGTTCGGATATAGCGTACATTGTTGAGATGTTATGCAGATATCATAGTAACCCAGGTATGGATCATTGGAAAGCAGCCAAACAGGTTATGCAGTATTTACAAAGAACAAAAGGTTACATGTTCACACATAGGAAGTCACATCAGTTAGAGATCATTGGCTATTATGATTTTGACTTTACTGGATGCCAAGACAGTCGTAGATTCATATCAGGTTATATATCTTTTGTTGGTCGAAAAGCTATTTCCTAGAGGAGTGCCAAGAAGATACTCATTACTTTTTCCACTATGGCAGCAAAGTTCGTAACCTCTTATAAGGCATCAAATCATGAAATATGTTTACGTAATTTTGTCATAAGGCTGCAAATTTTGGATAATGTTGAGAGATCACTAAAGTTATTTTGTAACAATAATTTTGCAGTGCTATATTTCAATAACAACAGGAGCACATCAAAATCAAAGAATATTGACATTAAGTTCATTGTTGTTAAAGAAAGAGTGCAGAATAGTCAGATATCGATAGAACATATTGGTACAAACTCCATGACTGCGGATTCACTTATTAAAGGTTTGTCACTCAAGGTCTTTTATAGGCATACTACTCGAATGAGTGTTTTATCATTTTATGATATGAAATTTTAGTGAGAGTATGTATTTGGACATTTTATGATATAATAAAGTCTTTTTTAGCACTTCATAATAAAGTTTTGATTTTATTCTACACTCATATGTTGATCTCACTAAAGTTTAAGGAAGGACAAGTTGAAAGTAGGCATGTTTGACCACATTACTTGTATTTCATGCTTCACATCCATACTTGATCCATGTTATTTGGTTATGTCAATATACGTGATCATTGATGGATTCAATTATGTTATTTATAATGAAGACCGCTTTGATTTTATGTTGACATGATCAATGAACCGAATTGATAAAGATATCAAACGATAATACAGTGTTTTTGAACTCATAAGCTTATAATGTGTGATTATAAGGTTACATATGTGGCCCAAGTGAGAGATTGTTGGAAAAAATCGTGTAGGCCTACATATGATAAGTCACATGTTATATGTTGTCTATAGTTTAGGCCCTCTTTATGTGATTTAATTCGGTTGGGCCATGTGATATGTCATATGGTGTGGTGTTATTATGTGAAGAGACTTCTTATGCCCTTTTCTGTTAATTTTTAATTTTGTGATGGGCTGAAATGAAAATAGACTCCTAGGTGGTTATAATTAGGTTATGGCTCTCAAACCTTATATAGTGGCATTCTCTTCAAGCTCCCTGTCATCATCAAGAGAAATCAGTCTCTCTCAAATTAGGTTTAGAGAAAAGAAAATGACCACACATACAGGTTCTGTAAGATCATACTCGTCAAAGATCTATCAGAGCACCAATGAATTCAGGTACACTTTCGCATTAAGATTTAGTTTTTGCCTTTTATTTCAACGATTTATTACGGACATGATTGACGATCGTTTCAGTTTTTTGGTAGATTTAAAATCCAACAAAGAGGGTTATGAAATACATATAAATGCCATGAATTTCTGAGCTTTACAAACAGGAGAGAGCAACAAATAAATCTTGTCATATGCAGTCGTGTAAAAGCTCATGTCAAGGTCATGGAAAGTGTCAATTTACTGAACTTTGTACTTTGTGGGTAACACGTTTGTGCCACTCCCCTTCTCTTATCAATTGTTCTTACGTCATTGCAATGTGGGGATATGAATCTCTCTCTCTCATGCACATGCACATATAATAGACACAACACATGCATAAGCACACACACGTTACACACATGCACGCGTGGATACTGGGCATCAAATACAAAGTGATACACTAATTACAAGTTAGACGTAGTGGTTAATAAGCTCAGTTTTGCAAGAAGATATGGTTATCTATCTAGTTTTGTTGGTGCTGGCCCACACAACTACCTTTTCTTTTTACTTTTTTTTTTCTTTACCATTGGTTGGCTTTTTATGATAGTCCATGAACATATCAAACTACTTTTTGTTTTTCTCTTCTTTTCCTCTAATCTTTTTTATTTTGAAACTGTTTATCAATTTATTAGTCAACCATTGGTAGGAAGCTACGATTATATGGTCTTAACATGCAGACAAACTTACATTGACTCATTCAATAGGAGATTTTGAGTTTGTTATTGATGCAACTAGTTTTTGTTGTTTCGCTGCCTCCGATCGTGTGCCTGAGTCAAATCCATTTGAAGCTATTTTTTAAATATGTTTTAGATTTTTACTTAATTTCTGTAATCCTTTTAGGTTTAGTTCCAATGGCCTGTTAAGTTCTGTTTGGGCTATTGGCGGATGCATGTGGTTCACCCTATCTTTCTATATTTTTGTGGATTTCATATTTTTAGAGCTTTATTTAATACTTTAGGTGTGTTAATTGGGTTGAATCCAAGTGGAAGATGAAAGCTTGTCTCACATTTTTAACCTATTCTTCTTCTATTTAAGTAAATGTAACCTTAAAAAATACTGTGTGATTTGGAAATCTTCTTTTTTCTTTGTGCGTGTTCTTTGTAAGAGATACCTAAGAATGGGAGAAAGTGCTGTTATCAGTGGGATTATGTGTAGATTGCATGCCGGTTCACTTGCACTGCCGAGTGCTACTTGTTCGCGTGCAACTTTGCCAGCCTATGCTGGAGTTAAGCCATTGCTAAACACTTGGCCAGCTGCCCTTCCATCAATCTGTGTGCTATTAGGGCACAGCTGCATATTTTGGCCGAAAATCGCTGACGAAGGACCTCCTGAGGTGTCGATCGTGTTACCACCAACATGAATTTGATGTCGGTCATGAGCCCCCTTTGTTATTATCGGCCTTTTAGGTCGACATTTCTTCTTAATTGCCACCAAATTTCTTTTAGCTAGGAGAATCTCATGAGTTGACATGTCTTTGTATTAGTTCTACTTAGAACATATATATATATATATATATATATATATATATATATATATATATATATATATATATATATATATATATATATATATATATATATATATAAGTCAGCAATTAGAGTCAACATTGCAAAACTTAAATAAAAAAGTACATCATCCCTGGACAGGTAATAGTGATAATCATAACCATGTGGAAGTTTAAGACTCAACAAATAAGCATTTCATTAGTGTTTGAGAGAATAATCCATAACATTTTAGTTTTGCCAGGTGTTTGAAATATTATACAATACTTAAAGATGATACCTAGACTTAATTATGAATTTCTTTTCCTTTTCCTAAAAAGATCACTAGATAATAGACAATAGAAAATACCAAACTTGAAAGAGATTCCAATGCAAATTTATATTAGTTCTTATAATAGGTGCAAATTTCACCTTAAGATTTGGTTTATGCTTATCATGAAACTTATTATATACTTCAGACTGTGGTGCATATGATGACTTTTCTACAGTTTTTCTACCATTTGATCTTTTTGTTTGAAAGAATACTACAATTTGAAGTTAATTAAATGCTTTTCTTGTACAATTTGCCGAAAACAAATTATTAAGATGAAAAGAAAGTCCAAGTTTGCTCGTATGTTTTTTACATTGAAATGACAAAACTGCCTACTGTGTAGTGAAGAGAACCTGTTAAGCACATGCAAAGTTTTCTTGCAAGCTTTTACAATTCAACCATAAAACGTTATTTCTTAACTACGTATACCTTCATAAAGCTTTCCATCTGCATTTTCACCATAGTGATTGATATACTTTTTCTACCAAAGGCTTTTCCTTACAATTTGGACAGTGCAGGCAGTCGATATTCCGCCCTTACTGTCCTTGTTCTTCATGTCATTCTGTACGTCACACTCCAAATAGGTAGCATTTTACCATACATAAGAAGTTTGTTAGTGGAAAGTAATTAATCAACCATTTACATCAGATGTGTTTTATACAAAGTACTCATATCTTGATTTAAAGAGTATCAAATTGAATAAGAACGAAAAAGAACACGTGTAACAACAGTAGGGGGACATATTTTGAGAGATAGGGGGGGGGGGGGGGGGGAGAGAAATAACTTGTCACCCATATTTACTATAGTGGCAGTAGATTAATACGTTTATTTCTTTTCCATATGAGAGAGAGAGAGTTCTTTGCTTGGGGTTGATGCCTTGTCACCCACATTGACTGTATTTACAGACATTAAATAGTTACAGTATATTAATTAATATATGATTGTTTTTTTCATGTAAACACACACAGAAAGCGAGAGAGATAAGAGAGGGGAGCGGTGATGTCTTACCACCCATATACAGTGTAGTGGCACTAGAATGATATGATTAATTCAATTTTTTCTTTTCCATGAGAGAGAGAGAGAGAGAGAGAGAGAGAGAGAGAGCTTTGGCATCGATCGGGTGATGCCGTGTCACTCATAATGACTATAGTTAGACATGAGCAGATCTAATTTTAGTAGATTAATTAGTATGATTGTTTCTTTTAGAGAGAGAGAGCTTTGGCATCGGGTGATGAGTTGCGACGTCTCATATTGACTATAGTTGGACATAAGCAGATCTAATTACAGTAGATTAATATGATTGTTTCTTTTCAAGAGAGAGAGAGAGAGAGGGCCATGCACCTAGACTTTCGCATGCACAAGCGTCGTTACACACACACAGACATGCTATTACCGCCCCACACACGCATCCACACGCTCGATCAGTGGCACGCCACCCCTCCAATCATATCTAGTACGGCTCTCTCTCTCTCGACCAAGTAGGGCCGTGACTCTCGCCGGTGTAAAATTGAGAGAGAGAGAGAGAGAGAGAGAGAGAGAGAGAGATCCCTCACCACATTCGATAGTTGGGTGAAATCTCCCCCATGTGCTCTCATTCTGTCGTACACCAGTAAACAACTTGATCATGTTGCATCACTCATTTAAATAAGACTTACACTAGCTCCTCCCATATCCCTCTTCAACCACACACCTACTCGTGCATTGTTTCTTAAAATAATCTGCTCAAAATTTGTTACTCTTTCTACGAAATGAATGCTGATGAGAGCTTCTGAGATGAAACAACCATAGTTAAAACTCTGAACCGTGCTTTTAAAAAAAGCATCACAAGGTACGTGCTGATAAAAGCTTAGTTCGTGCATGGCATAGATATCTGTACGTGTCCATGTGTTTCAGGGCATGTATGTGTGTGCTTTCAGTTTCACTGTTTTTACAAACAATAATTGGATCTGAAGCAAAGTCAACACTTTCTTGGTACTTGATCTCGACATCGAGGTCTTTTTCCAAAATGAAAAAACATAGAAGATACTGACAATGAGGCCTATTCAATTTAGTGTGTCAACCGGTAGGATCTGGTTTGGACTCAAGTGGGTCCAAACCCAGATATGACTAAGTCCGGATTTGGGTCTGATCGAGTCTACTATAAGAAAAACCATATCCAGATCCTATAAGGATTACAAGAACCAGACCCGGTCCATGCCTTATAAAATAATACATATATTTTATTATTCTCTTTTACATTGAAAAATAAAGCATCTTAATCGGAACTCGGGTCTGGTATGAAATTTCACAAACTGTACCTGGATTCATATAATAATCTGACCCAACTATTCATCTAGTTTAAGTCACCCAAGGATGCATAGATTATCGATATATAATATGATTGGTTTTACGCATTTATCACAAACCCAACCAGTTTCCACTCATTCCCGATGTCATTCCTATCGTCATCATCTTACTGTTTCGAGTTTTAATCAAATCTGACCTCATAGATGCGATCTACATAGTTCATCCAGTGAATATCAGCATTTGGGTCTGTAGGTATTTCTGTCGATTAAGAAATCAATGATTATGAAAATGCAAAAATTTTGATTTAAAATTTCATGTTTTTCATTAAAAAAAGTAGATCCAAATTTTGATGGTTATCAAAATTGACCATACCAAATCTATCTACTGGATCAGATTTGATAAAAAAAACTTGCAACAGTAAGATCCCGGAGCGGGTATAATGATAAGGACAACTTAATTGGTGAGTGAATCCAATTGTGATAACCCCCAAACTGCACTTTGTAGGATTGGATTTTATCATATTATTTGCTTAAAAAAATCTCATATTTATATATTGGATCAGCTCCACTTTATGAACCATTTAAGTCATTGCCCCGTCCCACGCTCATGGGGTGTTTCTTAAGTTTTAGAGCATGAGTTGAATTATAGCTTCACTAGTCAGCTAAGCGTATCCCATATTCATGACATCAAACTCTACAAAGTTCACCAATAAAGCCATTTAGTTCAAGAACTTGGTTAGCTTTTACGCAAAGGGTAGCTCCAAAGAGTGTTTGGATGAACTCATCAACAGATTAGGGTAAGTTCAACAGATCCTCATATCCGAGATCCAAGGCTCCCAAATGCCTCTAGAATATGATAAGCTGGGAAACTACATTGTGCTTCACAATGCAGATTCTCAGATCATAAGAAGTGGGTGCATCCAATGTTGTCAGTTTCGTCATGAATCAGCCTGAATCGCCTTATTCGTATCATATCGGCCAAAAATCAATACGAAACCAATCTGATTCAACTTATTTTAAATTTTTTAAAAATAGTTTATTGTTTTATATTATTTTAATATTTTTCATGACACATGTCGTCTGCTAGTTAAAAATTGGGCGATTCTGTTCAAAATCTAAAATGGCCGATCTGGATTGGGTGCATCCAAACACTCCCTAAGGGTCAATGGTAAAACCAGTAAAATTTTCTTATGAAAGTAATAATTAAGCCTCGTTATGAATCTAGAAAATGTTTAATTACTTTCCAAGATAGGCGGCCATTAATTTAAGACAGCCATAATGTTTAATTAGACAAAATAAATATGAGAAAATTCCATTTAGGGGCCAACTCAAGTTTCTGAATTTTCAAATATGGGCTAAATTTTTCTTACAAACTGTCAATTAGAAACCTCAGGTCAACACTCATCATATTGAAAAACGTGAGTCCTTTTTGGTTTCTTGTGTTTTATCTTTAGAACCTAAAAGAAATAACTTATCCTCATAAAAAAAGAAAAAGAAAAAGTAAACAGTAAACAGTTGGAACTTTTAACGTTGTAATTTGACTTAAGATTTAACCTAAGTTTAAACGCAGGCCCTTGTTTGACAGTTTCCAGAAAAGTTTGGCTCATATTTGAAATTTCAGAAACATGTAACCCTATTTGAAATTAGGGTCTAAAGGTTAGCCCGTGTTGTGAATAATTGCAGCTGTGTCTTCACAGAGATGGAGATTCACACGCAGCTATTCATATAAACTAAAAATATTTCTATAACTTGGTCGGGATTGTCTTTCTTTTTCAATAATTTGCTTCGTGGACCAAGGGGGCTCCGTTTGTCCTGTAAGAGCAGCTGGTGCACGTCACCTTGTGTTGGGAGGCTGAAAGTTCAAAACCCAATCGTTGTATAACTGGTAGGAGTATGCCTAACCCCAGCTTGCCTTTCAAAAAAAAATAAAAAATTGCTTCCTGGATGACATGACTATCATGCAAGCAGAAACTACAACACACACACATATATATATATATAGATGTGTGTTTAATCTACTTGCTACAGTCCATTGTGTGTACAATCGACTTAACTTTTGGATTTTGATCAAATCTAACCTTGTATACATAATCTACATAGTTCATTTAGTGAGAAGTGGCATTTTCTTCACCAGATTCTGATGTACAATCATGTTTTTTCTTCTGATTTAAAATTTGACTATCATAAGCACATAAAAAACTGTATACTTAAAAAATATAAATTTGTGTGAGAAAACACTAACCAAGGTTTGATTTCTAACAAATCAACCATGCTGAAGACATTTTGACCAAAAACAACTTGCAATTATGATTTATGAACACATATATATTGGTTATTAATGAAGGTAAGGAACTAATGAGTAGAAATCACTCTTTTCTTCATTTTTTTAGATCAAATATTATGGATGTAATCTACGTATTTTTTTAGTAGAAAACTTGTTCTGAATCATGTGATCATGACAAGTAATTAGGTTTTTAAAGGGGTCAAAAAAATCAACGACCCACAATGTGCCAAAATTTAGTAACTCAAAAGATCACCAGGTTAGAATCCTTCTTCCACATGGGACTTAAGAGATATCTGGTAGGGGTCTGCCTAACCCCAGCTTGCCTTAAAAAAAAAAAACATGATCAGGGGCTTTCCTTAAACAAGAATGCTAATAACCACGTCTATGTGGTTAGATTGAGTGCACATGTAAAGCCTGTAAAAAAAATAAATGTGTCAGACACGTGCATGGCACATGTCAGACACATGTCGAGGTTGGTCCGCCGTGTCGGATCCGAGTCTGACCCGGCTTCTCAAAGGATCGAGAGCCTGCGCCTTTTTAAAGACGCAGGCTGTGAGACGAGGGGCAAAACCCTCGCCCCTTCTCTCTCTCTCTCTCTACTCTTACTCTTGTCTCCTCCCCTTTCTCTGTAATCATCGACGATCGAAGTTGTCGGCGATCGTGCCGATGACCTTCACCCACTACTGTCGCCTCCGGCCACCTGCTGTCGTCGGGGAGCACAACCGCCAGGCGACAACGCCACCACCACTACTTCTCGCTCCTTCGTCCTCTTCTTTTGTTTGTCGGTGACCATCGCCAGTCGTCGACCAACGTTCATCGATCTTCGCAGGTATTGTCCCTTTGCCTCCCTGCCATGATCTTGCCACCACCTGCTTGTCTCGTTTTCAGCAGAGGACTGCGTCCCCTGTCCAACTTCGTGTTTCGACTATTGTGGCAGGTTCGACACAGAGCCTCTGCTCCCTCCCCTGCCTTCTCTGTTCTGGCAGGCAGGGAGCCCCTGCTCCCTGCCTCTACTGCTTTTTGCCAGGCAGAGGGGAGGCCCCTGCCTCTAGCACCCTTGCAGGCAGGGTGCAGAGTCTCTCCCTTTGTAGCCTGCAGGCTGCCTGCAAGCGAGGAATCGAGCCCCTCCTTGTGATCTTATGATAATGGGTTAGGGCTCAACTTGTGCTTATTATTTTTCTTCTTTTAATGACATATCACTAACATTCTAAGCATCGCAGGTTGAATGGTGGATCCCGCTCGCACTCCATGGTTGAGCTTGTGCTTACCTATGTTGCAGGCATACGAGGACCCGCAACCCCTCAAGGTAGGGGATTCTTGTATAAAAGGATAATGAACAGATACATGCTAAAATAAGGAAAGATAATTAAAAATGAAAGAGGATGATGATATATGTATATGTATAAAATATATACGTATGTCTTTTAACTCAAGGATGCGATTTTGCAATTCTTGTCCTCTTTACTTTCCTTGCATTTTTCTTTTCTATTATCATCGTGCTATATGTGCCAAGGCTTTTAATTCATGTCTTTTAATTCAAGGACGTTATTTTGTGATCCTTATACTCTTTACGTTTCTACACTTTACTTTTCTGTTGCACTGTGCTTTATGCGCCATGACTTTTTACTTGTCTTTACTTTGTCGTTGCGTTATATGTGCTCAAACTTCTGTTTCATATTTAATTATTGTACTTTTCTTTCTATTGCTTTGCGCTTTATGCGCCAAGACTTTTCTTCTGTTCTCTCTGCTCGTTATGTTGTTGATGTTCGTTTGCCTTGACTATTACTTGGTTACATGTCTAGTTAACTGAGGTATGGTTTTGTACCACATGCACTACCTTGGGTATGTCACTTGCTTTTGTATTTGATTGGCTGAGGTATGGTTTCGTACCTCGTGCATTGCTTTCAATAATAACATAGTTGCTCGACTATTTAGTGAGGTACAATTTTGTACTTTGTGCATTGCTTCTGAGGTTTTGCACTCGACACAGTTTTGCACTTTGAGAATCGATCATACTTTATCATCTCACTGTAACGTGCATGTGCTTAATCTTTTGTTAGCTTGCACTCATTGAGTGGAGCTTCAAGCATATTTCAACATATTCTTTTATCTTAAAAGGCATGATGCCCACTTATGCACTTGGTTGTCCAAAAAGGATAACTTTTAGGCACCAACCTATTTTTGAAACATACTGTTTCATAAAGCAGATTTCAAAAGCCTTTTGCGAGATAGCGGTTGGATCTCCCAAACTGACGTGTTTGGGAGAAGTGTTTACAACTTCAATTCACGTACCCAATACAACTCAGATAACCCTGTTTAAGGGCATGTGCATAAGATGGGTGAAGGTTCTACTGAGGAACATGCGCCATCGCTAGACCAGTGTGAGACCTAGTTATTGGGTTTTATGGCCAACTAAGATAGTTGGTTTTTTTCCTTCCTTTGTGAGATAATTGTTGATGGATCTCTGCTGAGAAATTCATGCCCCTCTCCTCATAGTCGTACCCTTAGTCATGTACTATATGTTTGAATTACGATGAGCAGGATGAGAGGTCTGTAGTAACCTTGAGGCGTGCTTTAACACTTTCTATTAATCATGTAATATCAATGTTCACCTAACAGGCCAGAGGCTCATGACGGTCTAAAGGACCTGAGCATGACAAGTTTGAACTTGAATGGTTACACCGTATCTTATCGGTAAAGCATTATTGTGGGGATTTCCTTTTTAGAAATTCATGCCCCTCTCATCATAGTTGTACTTTTGAACAGGTACGTTGCGTACTTTGGTGAATAAGATAAGAGGTGTGTGGTTGCCTCAAATGTGCATTGGCATGTATAATTCACTAAATGGTGACTATGCGCCTTCACAGGCAAGATGCTCGAGTGGGTCAAAAGACCAGAGCATGTAGAATGGGACGATGGTTAAGAAACCCCCATCGTGGTCATTCAACATGGTTCATCAAGAAAGATGATGGATGGTACAGAACTGTGATGGACAAGTTCTTTAATGGCAGTTACGGACAAAAGACTCAGATTTCTCAGTCATCAGAGTTAGGAGAAATGCTACAAAGATAGCCTTCAGACCACTTCTACAAAACTTTGGATGCATCCACGGGCCACTTATGCCTTTGGAGATTTACTCTCTTGGTCATTGGCCGTCCCATTTGAAGCAAACTTAGTCAGTCATTCAGGGTATCATAAAATACATAGCATAATAAACTCCTGGATCAATCTCGGTTGTTTTTACGTTTCGTGCCTTGTGCGTACCCACAACGGCCGACTAATAATCAAAATAAAATATAAACTATTCACATTATAGAGATGTGTGTGTCATGACTTGCTTGGTTACCCTTTAGTTTAGCGTACTACTAGTTGAACTATGCATGCCTATTGTGGTGCTGCTCTAGTTAGTTAAACTTGTTACACAATTCTTTATTAATAATTAGCTGCTCATGCTAGTCAAATGCTTATGATGATAGCATTATGCTAGTTGCGATATATTAGCATGTGACTTGCTACTTGGTTGAACTATTTTGTGCTTGTTGTAATATATCACTTGTTGGCTTGTGTCGCTTATGATGAATGTGACTGCTTACAACTCATAATCTATGAATTTTTTATATGACGAATATAATTGCTCACAACTCGTAATCTATGAACTGCCTATAACTAAAACCAATGTAGATGTTTGTCTTATAAGTTGCTTACCCCTTGTGGTTAATATATAACTGTTGTCTTGTGATTGCTTAATCACGAGTAGCTTATGTTTGTTGTGCAATGACTTACACTGTATGATTAATATAGTTACTTGTCGGTGAACTGAAGAATTCAGTAGTAATTGCATGCATTGTGAACTTCGTTATAAATACTTATTTACTTTCTATTCTTACTATGCTTGACTGCTTGGTGGAGTTTGTTACTCCCTGCCTATAGAATCAGTTGGATTGCTATAAATGCATATTTTACTTATTCAACACTTTATTCCTTACTGCTCTTGTATTTAGCTATTTGCTTTACTGGAGTTTTGCTTGTCATACTTGACAACATGTATGGTTATCTATGTTTTGTTTCTTCTATTTAGTTAAGTAATTATCTTGCTTATTTTAGTCTTTGTTCCTCCTTGTTTTTTACACTCCTATTAGTTTTTTGCAAAACTGACCCATTTCATGGGCAAGTGGTGGACAGGTTGAGGCAGCTTGCGATGGCACGATGACATGATGAGACCCTTTTCTTGACATTTTGCTCCTGAGGACTTTTCAATAAATTTGCATGAAAGTTTTTCTGAAAATCTCTTCTTTGCACAAGTCTTAAACTATTAAATAAAAATCACATTTTCATAATCTATTTGATTTCTTAAATGTGCAGTGTTGCAAATCCGTTATGCAAGAGAAAGTTTGTGATGTAATGCACCCAAGGTCCCTTGACTTGCTATTTCAAACAAGATTTTTTCGCTGACCTTCTATTTTAAACTTTGATAAATAATTGATTTCAAAGCTTTTAAACTTTTCAGAGAAAGTTATAAGTCCTGGATTTTGGGGCGTTACAACTTGGTATTAGAGCGACAGGGAAAGTGGTAATTCTTGATCATTCATCATCTGCATCGCACTGTAAGTATTATTTCTCTTAAACTATTTAGTATTTATCTTAATTAAGAAAATGTGTTTTTGCTTAGATGTCGTTTAATGAACTGATCAAGTCAATAGACGCATTAGCCAAAGCAGTTGAACGACTCCAAGCGATGGTCCAGAACCTGGATCATAGGGTGGATAAGTTGGTTTGCGAAAGCACCAATTTAGAGCGAGGTGTTAGCCCTCAAGTTCTTTCGGGTTTGATGTGCCTTTGGAACCCCAATGATTGTATTTTATGTGGAAAGGTGGGTTGTTCTGCTGAAGAATGCCACCTTAATCAATGTTGCGATAAAAAGTCTGCTGAAAATAGTAATGATAACAAGCATTGATCTGGTGAAAAGCATAAACTTGGTGAAGAAAATGAGCCACAACAACCGTTAAAACGGAGATGCCTGAGTGGCAATTATGTTCATCATGGACAACCATGCCCTAGAGACACTGGTGACTGTTTATATTGCAGAAAGATGGGGCACTTCGCCCGAATTTGTCATTAAAAGATGACAGATTTGAAGAAACGAAATGCAAGTAAAGGCCAAAAGTAGTAGACCGAATAACCCGAGCAGTAACTCATGTCTACTTCACTATGGCAGAATACATAAAGAACAACGAATAGATACTCTGATAGTCTTAGTTAAGACTTTCGTGTGCTTTGAGTATGTATTTTTGTCAAGTAAAAGCTTATAGATGAAATTACGTATGACTATGGTGTCTCAGAGATTCTTATGATTATGATGCTTATGTTAGCATGTAGGTAGATCACATATCACGTTGACAAATGATTAGTTAGACTATTTAAGTGAATGACACTTCATGACTACAAACATTTAGTTTTTGAATGATACATCATTCCTACATAGTTGTATTACAGAGGATTGCATTATGATTGTTGTATGAATATATCATACCCGTATAGCATGATTGATGAGTATCATGAATATTGGACTAAAATGCCTTGAAGATATGTGTGTGTGTTTCATGCTAGAATAATCGAATATGGTTTTATTTTGATTGCTGATGATGCAATGATCTGAATTGTCTTAAAAGCATATATGACATGAATCCTTTATGAATAACTTGAACTACGTAAGAGTTACATATGTTGAAGTTTAGTTGATTCATATTATATTATGTGTGTGTCCTCATGTGTATAGAACTCATGATTTGATTACGCATGCTTTGAGGTCCTATTTGAGGAATGCAATATTCTTGTGACAATGATACAATGCATAGTGTAATATACTTCTGTATGATGTGATTGAAATGCCACGTGATAAGAAATATTGAAAGCATACGATAAATGTTTAAGTTCAATATATGATTATGGTTCATGGAACCTTGTTGGAGGAATGTGTGATCTGATTTTCCATGTGAAGTGATATGATGCATATTGTTGGTAAATATGCTTGTGCCCAGATTATTGGCTACTGACCCCAAGAGTGTTCAATTATTCTGAGCAGTCGATTGTATTGATGCATGTATCACTGCGTATGATATCTGTTGAGGATATGATCTCCAAAGGATTATCTGTGAGGGTCTGTATGATTAAGATCAGGTGACCTGACTAGAGTGGTAGATCTCTGTGAGGATGTACATTGTTCAAGAGCGGGTAGCCGTAAAGACGGTGAACTTCTGTGAGGAAGTGTATTAATTGTCTAAGACCAGATATATCATCTAAGACAATAATTCTTTGTGAGGTCGTACATTTCTCAGACTAGGTGATCCGACATGGATCTTGTTAATTATAGTAGTGACTATTGACCCTGAGAGCGGTCATTTGTGTTGATACGTTTATCACAATAATTTTTATTGAATATGACATTTTTTGAGGATTGGGTTCCCAAATGATTCTCTATGAGAGTATGTATGATCAAGATCTGGTAATCCGGCTAGAGCGGTAGAATCTCTGTGAGGAAGTACACTGTCCAAAAATGGGTAGCTGCAAAGATGGTGAATTTTCTGTGAGAAAGTACATTGTTCAAGACCAGGTATACCATTTAGGGCAGTAATTCCTTGTGAGGTCGTACATTTCCCAAACCAGGTGATTTAGCATAGAACTTATGAATTTTGATTACCATAAAAAGTTATGGTAAGCAGTGATGATCTTCTGAGATTGATTGAAATAGCCAGTTATGAATCTATAGATTTGGCTTTATATTATAGCATGATTATATGCTCAACTCAGATATGAGAATCAAATCTTTATTGAATTTAGATCGTATTTTGGACCTTCTATGGAAGGGTGGGCTTTTCTCAAAAAGTATGACATCTTAAGTGAGTCATAACAGGTGACTGTTGGCCGCATAAAGCCTTGAAAGATAGGAATAAATTAAGGTTGCTCAGAACAAAGAGTTTGTTAGAAATAGTGAGAGCGATAAACGATGACCTGATAATCATTAAATACAGAGACCCCATTTAAGGAACAAAAACAAACTAGAACAATGTCTCATTGTGTCTCTTCATCTGTGTCGAATCAAGTAGAAGATGACAAATAAACATTCCTATAGTCTTCTGCTAAACCCCTTTTTATGGTTATGTATAAACTTTTGCAAGGACAAAAGTTTAAGAAAGAAATTACACATACATTTTGTTTGACCAAGTTGTTGGCTTCGAACCTCTCTCAGGAACTCATTATGTGTTATCCTGATCACTTTAAAAGCATACTTGGTTGGGATCACACACAAATGTCGTGCATCCTTGCTCACATTGATTAAGCTTAGATTGTGATCTTTGCATATAATCTTCACATAAAATTTCGAGGACGGAATTCTTTTAAGAGAGGTAGGATGTAAAGCCTGTAAACAAAAAATGTGTCAGACACGTGTTGGGGTTGGTCCACCGTGTCAGATCCGAGTCCAACTCGGACCCGCGACATGGATTCTCGAAGGGTCGAGAGCCTGCACCTTTTTAAAGATGCAAGCTGTGAGATAAGGGGCAAAACCCTCGCCCCTTCCCTCTCTCTGTCTCTACTCTTACTCTCGTCTCCTCTAATTTCTCTGTGACCATCGACGATCGAAGCTGTCGGCGATCGTGCCGCCGACCTTCACCCGCTGTTGTTGCCTCCGGCCACCTGCCGTCGTCGGTGAGCACCATCGCCAGGCGACAATGCCACCACCACTACTTCCTGCTCATTTGTTTTCTTCTTTTGTTCGCCAGTGACCATCGCCAACCGTCGACCGACGTTCGTCGATCTTCGCAGGTATTGTCCCTTCACCCTCCTGCCTTGATCTTGCCACTGCCTGCCTGTCTCGTTTCTAGCAGGGAACTGCGCCCCCTGTCCAACTTCGTGTTCCGACAGGGGGTGTCACCCCCTATCCTTTTGTGGCAGGTTCGGCAGGGAGCCTCTGCTCCCTCCCATGCCTTTTTGTTCTGGCAGGCAGGGAGCCCCTGCTCTCTGCCTCTGCTGCTTTTTGCCAGGCAAAGGTGAGGCCCCTGCCTCTGGCACCCATGCAGGTAGGGTGCAGAGTCTCTGCCTCTTTAGCCTGCAGGCAGAAAGCCTTTGTTGCTTGCAAGCGAAGAACCGAGCCCCTCCTTGTGATCTTATGATAATGGGTTAGGGCTCGGCTTGTGCTTATTGTGTTTCTTCTTTTAATGGCATATCACTAACATTCTAAGCATTGCAGGTTGAATGGTGGATCCCGCTCGCGCCCCATGACCGAGCTTGTACTTACCTACGCTCCAGACGTACGAAGACCCACAACCCCTCAAGGTAGGGGATTCTTGCATAAAAGGATAATGAATGGATAAATGCTAAAATAAGGAAAGATAATTAAAAATAAAAGAGGGTGATGATATATGTATACATACAAAATATATACGTATGTCTTTTAACTCAATGATGCAGTTTCACGATTCTTGTCCTCTTTACTTTCCTTGCATTTTTCTTTTCTGTTGTCATCGCGCTATATGTGTCGAGGCTTTTAATTCATGTTTTTACATTTCATGTCTTTTAATTCAAGGGCGTTGTTTTGCGATCCTTGTCTTCTTTACATTTCTAGACTTCACTTTTCTGCTACCCCGCGCTTTATGCGCCATGACTTTTTACTTGTCTTTACTTTGCCATCGCGCTATATGTGCTCAGGCTTCTGTTTCGTATTTAATTATTGTACTTTCCTTTCTATTGCTCCGCGCTTTATGCGCCAAGGCTTTTCTCCTGTTTTCTCTGCTCTTTATGTTGTTGATGTTGATTTGCCTTGACTATTACTTGCTTATATGTCTAGTTAACCGAGGTACGGTTTTGTACCTCGTGCACTGCCTTGGGTATGTCATTTGCTTATATGTTTGTACGGTTTCGTACCTCATGCATTGCTTTCAGTAATCACATAGTTGCTCGACTGTTTAGTGAGGTACAATTTTGTACTTTATGCATTCTTTTGAGATTTTGCGCTCGATACAGTTTTGCACTTTGGGAATCGATCATACTTTATCGTCGCACTGTAACGTGCACGTGCTTACTCTTTTGTTAGCTTGCACTCATTGAGTTCAACTTCAAGCATAATTCAACTTATTCTTTTGTCTTAAAAGGCACGATGCACACTTATGCATTTCGTTCTCCAAAAAGGATAACTTTTAGGCACCAACCTATTTTCGAAACATATTGTTTCATAAAGCAGATTTCGAAAGCCTTTTGCAAGATAGCAGCTGGATCTCCCAAATTGATGTGTTTGGGAGAAGTGTTTACAACTTCAGTTCGCGTACCCGATACAACTTGGATAACCCTTTTTAAGGGCATGTGCATAAGATGGGCGAAGGTTCTACTGAGCAACATGCGACATCGCTAGACTAGTGCAAGACCTAGTTATTGGGTTTTCTGGCCAACTAAGATAGTTGGCATTTTTCCTTCCTTCGCGAGATGATTGCTGATGGATCTCTGTTGAGAAATCCATGCCCCTCTCCTCATAGTCATACCCTTAGTCATGTACTATATGTTTGAACTGCGAGGAGCAGGATGAGAGGTCTGTAGTAACCTTGAGGCGTGTTTTGACACTTTCTATTAATCATGTAATATCGATGTTCGCCTAACATGTAAAAGGCTCGTGACGGTCTAAAGGACCTGAGCATGATAAGTTTGAACTTGAATGGTTACAACATATCTTATCAACAAAGCATTGTTGTGGGGATTTTCTTTTGAGAAATCCATACCCCTCTCATCATAGTTGTACTTTTGAACAGGTACATTGCGTACTTCAATGCATAGAATAAGATGTGTGTGGTTGCCTTGAACGTGCATTGGCACGTATAATTCACTAAATGGTGACTATGCGCCTTCACAGGCAAAATGCTCGAGTGGGTCAAAAAACCAGAGCATGTAGAATGGGACGACGATTAAGAAACCTTCGTCGTACTCATTTGACATGGTTCATCAAGAGAGAAGATGGATGGTACAAAACTTCGATGGACAGGTTCTTTAATGGCAGTTACAAGCAAAAGACTCAGATTCCTCAATCATTGGAGTTAGGAAAAATGCTACAAAGATAGCCTTGAGGCCACTTTTGCAGAAGTTTGGATGCATCTATGGGCCACTTTTACCTTTGAGGATTTACTCTCTTGGACACTGGTCGTTCCCTTAGGAGTGGACTCAGTCATTCGGGGTATCATAAAATATATAGCATAATAAACCCCTAGATCGATCTCGGTTATTTCTACGTTTCATGCCTTGTGCGTACCCACAACGACCAACTAATAATCAAAACAAAATGTAAACTATTCACATTATAGAGATGTGTGTGCCGTGACTTGCTTGGTTGCTTTGTAGTTTGGCGTACTACTTGTTGAGCTATGCATGCTTATTGTGGTGCTGCTTTAGTTGGTTGAACTGGTTACGCAGTCCTTTGTTAATAATTAGCTACTCGTGCTAGTCAAATGCATATGATGATATCATTATGCTAGTTGCGATATATTAGCATGTGACTTGCTACTTGGTTGAACTATTTCGTGCTTGTTGTAATATATCACTTGTTGGTTTGCGTCTCTTATGACGAATGTAATTACTTACAACTTGTAATCTACGAACTGTTTATAAGATGAATGTAATTGCTCACAGCTCGTAATCTACGAATTGTCTACAACTAGAACCAATGTAGATGTTTGTCTTATAAGTTGCTTACCCCTTGTGGTTAATATATAACTGTTGTCGTGTGATTGCTTAATCACGGGTAACTTATGCTTGTTGTACAATGACTCACACGGTATGATTAATATAGTTAGTTATCGATGAACTGAAGAATTCAGTGGTAATTGCATGCATTGTGAGCTTCATTATAAATGCCTATTCAGTTTCTATGCTTACTATGCTTGACTGCTTGGTGAAGTTTGTTACTCCCTGCCTATAGAATCAGTTGGATTGCTATAAATGCATTGTTTCTTACTGTTCTTGTATTTAGCTATTTGCATTACTGGAGTTTTGCTTATCATACTCAACAGCATGTATGGTTAGCTCTGTTTTGTTTCTCTTATTTAGTTGAGCAATTATCTTCCTTATTTCAGTCTTTATTCATGCTTGTCTTTTGCACTCCTATTAGTTTTTGGCGAAACTGACCCATTTCATGGACAGGTGCTGGACAAATTGAGACAGTTTGCGATGGCACGATGACGTGATGAGACCCTTTCCTTGACATTTCACTTCTGAGAACTTTTTGGTAAATTTGCATAAAAGTTTTCCTGAAAATCTCTTCTTTCCACAAGTCTTAAACTGTTAAATAAAAATCATATTTTCATAATCTATTTGATTTCTTAAATGTGCGGTGTTGTAAATCCGTTGTGCAAGAGAAAGTTTGTGCTGTAATGCGCCCAAGGTCCCTTGACTTGTTATTTTAAATAAGATTTTTTCGTTGAACTTTTATTTCAAACTCTGATAAATGATTGATTTCAAAGCTTTCAAACTTTTTATAAAAAGTTACAAGTCCTGAATTTTGGGGCGTTACAGCACAAAACTTGCACCATGATTTTAGCTCATTAGTTTCTTTCCTTCATTAGTAAAAAATATTTTTCATATATATATATATATATATATATTTAGGTATTTTTTTTTTCAGCCACCCAACTCCACTACTGCTGTCCATCCATCTCAACATTTTTCGAGATGGACAATTAATGCACTCATCTTGAGAAATGCCAAAATACATAGTTTTTAAGGAGGACACTGCATGTAATTAATGTGCTTATATATATATATATATATATATATAAAGCACGTGGTACGGTTAAATATGGTAGGGCTAAAGTGCCTTTTGACTTACTGCATGTGCGTGATATATTTAATCTTTAAAACCAATTGTTTTTTTTGCGATAGGCTTAGAACCAATGAATATTTGCTGACGTCTAGTGAGTTATGACTTTAATTGGGAAAGTAGGTTACAACAGTTCAGGAGAGGCGAAATTAAAAAGAAGAGTTCACCAACTAGAAAAGATTCTTACTGTGAGCACCTTTTATGCCGCGTCGCTGCATGGTGGGCATGTAGGGGCTTGCTTGACAGCCACCCATCAAGATGGTGTGATATCCATCTCGAGAAATGTCGAGATAGATGGTAATTATCTGCGGTGCTGCATCCTCCCTTGCATAAAAAAATGACCTCATACTGTCTTTACATATACTAGGACAATTAACTATAAAGACAAGTCAAACTGTAAAAAACTCCAGTGTGCGTAGCCTTTTCCTTTCATATCTTATTAGCACGCAGGGCATTGATCGATGTAACATGTGGCACAAGTTTATGGAGTACAATGATTACGTCACTAATACCATTTAGGTGTTAATTTTTAGGCCATGGCAACTCATGAGCTAAAAGATAAGCCCCCATTCTGAAATGTGTTGGTTGTTTATGCTGCGGTTAACTAAGAAAATAGTTTAAGAAGAATACTAACATTCTTTGCAAAAGTAAAAGAAATTGTATGCAATAAATTATACAATTTGCAATGAATATGCTATGTTCTATCATACACTGATTTAATAATAAACAAAATAAGAAGACAAGTGAAACCATGTTAACATATAATTAAGATGCAGGTAACATGTCAAGTACTAAAAAGGGGAAAGGAAAATTTAAGAAAATATGTCAATACTAAATTCTCCAAAAAACAAGGCGAAGTTTTAGAGAAGGGTATGTCTAGCTTGAATTATGGATGCATGGATCATTGCATCAAATTTAGAAAATCTTGCAATGTAGAATTTTTTAGAGAAGATGTGGCTCTTGAAAAATTGGTGGATCCAGCCCGAGTCTTGCGGGTTGGGCATGTGACATCCATGTGAGGAAGGAAGCTTCTTAGAAGGTCTATGGGAGTCTAAATAATAAAATTTTCAATCAAATGAGAGAGAGAGAGAGATTTTGTTTTTCTTTCTCTTGTTACTATAGCTCAGGTTGACAAACAAGGGTTTAGGCGTCTTAGCCATTTGATATCCATAAGAAATATATTAGGAGCTTAAGTTCCTGGAGTCTTCCATTGCTTTCTTCACCATCGTCGTAAGCTTTAGACAAACTGAACCTTATAATTGAGAAAAGCAGATTCTTGATTCCTATAGCATCTAGCTCGATCGAGTTACCAAGTCACTGATTCAGGGACTTGAGAAGGTTTTTTGTGAATTTGGGTATTTGGGTTGGATATCCAACGGCCCTGAAAGACACTTAGTTATATCTGATAAAGCCCCTGCCAAATCCAGTTAGCTAATTGGACTAAACAAGTACTGATTTCTCAAGAAATACCAAAATTCAAGTCGTCTAATACCAATAAAGCAGATTCTTGTCTTCTTATTTCTCATAACCGAAGGACGATCCGTTAAAGGAATCTGCAACTTCGGTTCGTAGAGTTTGTTTTCGAAGGACGATCCGTTGGAGTGCACCGGTCTGATCGTCGAGGCCATTGTATCTTGAGGGAAGGACGCCGGACCCTGTTTTGCACTGTATGTGGGGGTGAATCTTCTCTAAGAGGAGTACTTTCGTACGCCTTAGCCTTTTACACAGTATTAACATGTTTCTCTTGTAGTTATTGTGTTTTGTGCATCTGCTTGTTCATATGCTGCTTTCTGGATTTTTGTATATGGTGGAACCCGACATGTCTGTTCCCTGTTTATGTTTCGATCTGCTGAAAATCATGATTTGTATTCTGCTGCATATTATGATTTATATCATGTTTTGTATCATGATTATGATTGTGAAACTGTGTGATCCGAAAATCGATCCAACAAAAATGGCTAAGTGATTGCCTTGTGATTTTTTCTGCTTTTATTTTGCCGGGTTAGCCAAACAGGAACGTGCCTTAGGTGTGTTATAAGATTTTTTTGTCATGATTGCTTCGACAAGTAACTGGGAAGTTAGTGTTAAGGTAACTGGTAAATCCTAGAATTTACCAGGTCATCTTTGGATAGGGTCCAATGAGTTGTACTCTATCCTTCCCCACGATAAGGGTCCAACAAACAAAGGCAGTTGTCATCATCGGATAGAGTCCAACGATCTGAACTCTATCCTTCCCCACGATAGAAGTCCAACAAAGAAAGACAGTTGATATTCTCTCTTTAATGTACATCCAAATGAGTTGTCTTTCTGTGTAACTCTTTCTTGTATCTCATAACTGGAAATCTGATCCAGAATCCAGATCATAACCATTTGTAACAAACATTGTTTTGATATATATTAAATAGAACCCATACTCACGGTGGACAAGTGAGTATCGTGGGGTTTTCCATTATCGTTTTTATCAGTTTTTTAAGGTATTAGAGCTTAATGCTCACAAGAGCTCATCAACGATATCCGACGTTGCTACAGCCTCAAGCCCAATGGCTGTCAATGCTTCAACAAAGCAATGAAATGTTGCAAGCTAAGCAAAGCTAATTACCTACTCTGCTTAGCTAGAGTCGGTGATGGCAAGCCAAGACCTGAATACATTCGTTAATGGGTCATCTCCTCAACCCACCGAGTTCATCGTTGATGAAGAAGGAAAACAATAAATCAATCCCGTCTTCTCCACTTGGTGCAGATCTGATCAGCTTGCTTTGAGTTGGATCAAAGCAACTGTATCCAAAGTTGTTCTTGGCGAGATCATAAGAATCAAAACCGCCAGAAAAGCCGGAGTCACATTGGAAAAAGCTTATGGTTCGTAGTCACTATTGAGGCTCATGTTGCTGAAGAAGCACCTCACCTTCATCAAAAAGGAGAATTTGGATATGCCAGCCTACCTAAAAAAAATAAAGTTCCTATAAGACTCTCTTGCTGCCAGCAATCATCTGATTGAAGATAATGATTTGGTGTAGATAGTTCTCAATGGCCTTCTAATTGAGTACGAGAGCTTTGTTATCTCTGTCGCTACTTGGTCAACCTTTAACTAATTTGATGACCTATATGATCTTCTTATCAATCAAGAGAAACAAGTTCTCATGATGCACTCTAAGTCATTTGAGCAATAATAATCGATCTAAACGACCTTTACTATCTCACCAGGTAGAGGTCGTGGGCGTGGTTTTTATAGGAGTCACTGGAACCAAGGTAGGGGACAAGGCCACAACTCCCAAAGAAATTTGAATCCCTCTAACCTTAACCAAGTCTCCTCAAGTCAACGAGAGCCTATTACCTATCAATATTGCGGTAAGAGAGAACATATAGCAAAAATTTGTTGGAATATTTCCAAAGCCTTCAAAGCCATGTCCCTACAACAAAGTACTTACCTTGATACTGGTGCCACTAATCATCTGATGATGGATTATCAATTTGCCAACAAGTCTATATACCAAGGAATGACTCCATTATAGTTGGTAATGGTAAGACTTTACTCATTTCTCACACAGGTGACTTAGTTCTTTCATTTAAAGGTTCTCAATTTTATATTAAAAATGTTCTTTATGTTCCTAAGATTGCGAAAAACTTACTATCTATTGGTCAATTTATCGAGAACAATGACTGTGTCTTCGAATTCACTTCATTATTAAGGATCAACAAATAGGCAAGATTCAACTCAAGGGTCTGAAAACCAGTGTGGGTTTCTACCCAATTAAATCTAGTGACTCTCAGTTGATGGCGGCCTATGCAGAAAGATAAGCTACATTTAATCTATGGTATCAATGACTCGAACATGCCAACAAGAAAATTGTTTCCTACCTCAATTTCAATAAAGCTATGTCTATTATTAGAAATAAACAAATAAAGTTTTGTGAAAACTATTTAATTGGGAAAGCTCATAAGCTTCCATTTGGACGCTCTCAATCAAATAGTTCACGACCACTTGAACTCTTACATATGGATGTCTGGGGCCCAACCCTTGTGGCCTTTCATGAAGGTTTTAAATTCTATTTGTTAATAGCTTATGACTTCTCTCACTTTTCTTGGTTATTTTTCATGAAAAACAAATCTAAGTGTTTAATTGTTTTAAGAGTTTCAAGCCTGGGTGAAAAAAACATAATAGTTTTGATACTAAAACTTTTCAATCTAATAATGGAGGTAAGTTTATGAAAACTATCTTTCGAGCAATGGGATCTTTTATCAGTTTTTGTGACCACACACGCTCCAATATAATGGGTTGGTTGAGCGTAAACATCGCCATATCATAGAGACATGTCTTAATATGCTCAGCGGTGTCTCTTTGTCTTATGAGTTTTGGGTAGATGCTTTCAGAATCATAGCATATGTCATAAATCGGTTGTCAACATTGGTGCTTGACCGAAAAACTCTATATGAGCTTATTTTTAAGGAGCTGCCTAATTACCAGCACCTTCGTGTGTTTGATTCATCGTGTTACCCACTTTTCAAACCTTATAACACCTCAAAGTCACGCTCGTACCACGCATGTTGAAATAAACTTTCATTTTGTTCGTGATCATGTGAGCATAGGCTACCTCCAAGTTCAGTTCAGTTCATCTCAAAACCAACTACAAGATGGACTCACCAAACCTCTTCTGTTTGCAAAGTTCTGCATTATTCGGGACAAGTCAACGTGTGCGCACTCACGTTGAGCTTGCAAGAGTGTGTTAAGGTAATTGGTAAATCCTCAAATTTATCAGGTCATCTTCAAACAGAGAAGTGTCCAACAAACAAAGGCAGTTGTCATCATCGGATAGAAACCTATCCTTCACCACGTAGGGGTCCAACAAAGAAAGGCAGTTGATATTCTCTCTTTAATGTATATCAAAATGAGTTTTGTTTTTGTGTAACTCTTTCTTGTATCTCATGGCTGGAAATCTAATCCAGAATCCGAATCATAACCATTTGTAACAAACATTGTTTTGATATATAATAAATAGAACCCACACTCAAGGTGGACAAATGAGTATCGTGGGGTTTTCCATTATCGTTTTATTAGTTTTTCAGTTAGCACACAAGGCCTTCACACATTTGGCTAGATGGGTCAGATTAAGGCATTTAAGTTTTTTTTTAAAAGGCAAGCTGGGGTTAGGTGGACCCCTACTAGAACAACAGCCGCCCTATGTGGCAGAGGGATTTGACCCTGGGCCTTTAGCTCCACCTCGGTGGTGATTAAGGCATTTAAGATATATATATTATGTGTGTGTGTGTGTGTGTGTTGCATTTCTCTCTCTCACACAACCACATGGTGCTTTTTTTTATAAGAACGGTTGGTTAGTTTGTCTACCTATTTATCTCATCCACATATACAGGGTTTGCTACGTCATGAACTTAGGATACCTTGCAATTTGGTCCTTTAGATAACATTTTGCCGCGTGATTCTGACATTGTTATGTGTGTCTAAGCTCCTTTATAGTAGAGATTGCTGCCATTAAAGACAAACCATACTTACTAGTTGACCTTTATTTCTTAATCCTAAATTAAGGCAATCCATGCTTCATATAAAAACTGCACATCAGAATGGCCACGTTTGCCATTATTGGAACTTCTGGGCCGCAAAAGTCATGCCACTACTCGTGTCATTTTCCAACTGCTGAGCAGTTAGGATTAGTTGGTACGGGTGTCCCTTTGCTTGCTTAATTAGAAGAATGAACCACAAAGAAATAATAATAATAATAATAACTAACAAAAACAATAACAGTAATCATAATAGGAAAGGCTCTGTCTACTTCATTATCTAAAGGCAAACCATAACTCATACACAGCTTTTCGCTAACAGTTGGAGTCACTTGCTCAGAACTTCACCAAGAACGATATATATTTGGCTACATTCCATATTTTATTCTCAAGTTCCCTTGTCAACTTGGGTAATTATGTGGTAATAGTGGCTACCAACCCGTGGTTGTTGCCATCCAAGTACACACACTTAGAAGACTGAATGATTGATGCATGGACTCAGTTCAATCATCACCTTCAATTTTTCTGTTAGCTGCACTGTGGGAAGAGAGGATGGCGTCAATCACTTCCTTTACTTGTCCAACCTCTGGTGCCTTCCCACCTTGGTTTGGCCAGAACTCATCTGTCGCTAGAACCTGCATGTCCATTGTTACCTCATAGTAAGAATTCATCTATAACTCTCCTAATATATGAGTTAAAAAACTAGTAAGAATTCATCTATAACTCTCCTAATATATGAATTAAAAAACAGTAACCATAAACTTTTCCTGCTCTTCACTGTGAAAGAGTTGCAGATTGGTTCATTAATTACCTTTACTTGAAGCTGGAGAAACTTGACATAGTTGATTGCTTTCTCTAGCATTGTAACCAAATCTACCTGTTTCAACATATTCAGACAACCTAGTTCAGATTTCTGATAATCATATTGCAACATTAAATCTATATCATACATCAAAAAATGAAAGAAAAAAATGCAACAAAGAGCACCTTGGTTCCATTAGGCACTAGGTCCTGCAATATCTTCAGTCTCTCACTGATCCTTTCCCTTCGGTTCTGCAAATAAGGATATGTAGTTATTAGAACAATTTGCTGTAAATGGGAGGATTAATATGAGAAATGAAGAATACACTTGTTACGTACCTTTGCAGCAATACTCTGTGGGTCCTTGGATGGAGATGAGTTTGGCTTAGGCTTCCTTGGTGAAGTGCTACTAGCACAGTGCTTCTTTGCTAATGGAGACTCCGTTATTTCACCTCCCTGCAGCAATTTCCAACAATCACAGCACTCGTTTAGAATGTCTTACGAATAGAAAATGCTTCTATATGTTAAAATACAGTACTTCTGTACTGGGTTATAAACAACTTACCATATAGGGACGCTTGTTGTAATTAGTCTGTGATTCTTGCAACCCAAAACTCTCAATGCAGTATTCGCCATCATCAACCTCCGAGAACAACTGGAACTGCTCCACCCCACGAGAGTTATCTCCAGCTTTGCTGCTCACCGAACCGTAACAACTCGACGTCGTTTCCATGCAGCCGGAGTCCGCCACGAGCTGAGAATCACCGGCACTGAACCTGGCTGCGGCAACAACTGGATCGTTACACTGATCGAAAGTGAGATACTCCAAGTAGTCCTCCTGACTGACCATTCGATCATCATTGGAATAAACACACTGGCTGAAGTCAGGATCGAAGTTGAGGCTCTGCTTGGTCGACCAATTCATGGCACTGATCATGAAACGAGCATTGTTAGCAGAGTAGGGATCGCAGATGGAGAAGTTGCTCACAATGTTCTCTGAACACTCTCCTAATTCAGGCAACAATTGATGGTTCTCCAGGCTGAAATAGTCAAGTGGGAACTGATCAATGTCCTGAAGAGATTGGCCAGAGAAAGGGAAACCATGAAGGAGGGCCATGTCATGATGATTTAAGCACTCCTGTGAAAGATTAGCCATGATGGAAACCCTACGAAGACAGAAGGAGAAACACCAAGCAGCCCCCCTTAACTGGGTAGAGGAGATTATTATTTTATAATCTCAAGGCTACCATCATCACTTCACCCCACAAACAAACTCTTTGAAAGACGAGGAAAGGGAGAGTTGGTCTGCTCTTTCATGTAAATATAGCAAATGACAGAACACAAGGAGGGAGGGGAACTCTAGAGGATGTATACACTCTGATCGGCGGCGGCGGATACATATATATATATAGGGCGAGAGGCTAGAGTCCACTGGCTTGTCTGTTTGATTCCATAATTAATATACTTGTTATTTTAAAATGTTAGCTGTCAGATAATTTGTGCAAAGCCAAAAAAATAAGCAGTAGGTCAGCACAAACCTCGCCGGCTCAGCCGGCCTCCACGTCTCAGATTCCTCATAGAGGGCCGATCTTTGATATTACCCATGAGAGCTGAATGTGAGAGAAAGGGGGGTATTAATTAATGTGGTAAGTCACGTTATTGTAAATCTTGAATCACTGTTAAAGTTGCTTATTCTTTTATTAATGATTTGTTAACTACAAGATCCCAAACATTATGCTGGTATAGTTCTCTTTAAGATGCTAAACACTGTGCATAATTGTATCTTTTAAAATCCTCATTATTGATTAACTGACTGCAAACTAATGATTATCATAGATCCCCATATATATGAAAGGTTTAACGATGGGAACGGGAAAAGTTATTATGATACCATGAAGGAGTGTTTATGTCTCTTAATAAGCCTCGGATCCACAACTTCCACCTTCCAAGAAATCAACTACCATGGAATTTTTACCTCACGATGAGGTTACATGTGTTAAAAAATGTGAGGGCCCACAGTAAATTAGGATGAATTATGATATCACGCGTTGTAAGCTTGTACTTCTCATACAAGCTTGTGCAACCCTGTTGATTTTGATGATAAAAAAAAATCAGGCACTACAACACTTTAGCCCCAAGGAGGGTTGGGGCAATGGGGTGGGGGGCCTTGGAGGTCAAGGTTTTCATTCACATGGGCATCTTCTCTCTGCCCAAGGTAACAGCCCAGCATAGGCCTCGAGAGGGTTTTGTGTGTTCTCCTCCGAAGACGCATTGTTTGCTATAGAGCGTGTTCGGGGTCCGAATGAGCGTCACATATATAAGCACGTGGGGCTCGTATTCCCGTGTGTGTTGGCATCACTTAGCATCAGAGTCCGGTGTGGTTGCAAAGACTTAATTACCCTTTCCTACTATTCTCGTCATGAACGACGGTTCGAGAAAATGACAAAAATGTCTTCCATTAATCAAAAAAAGGGAAACGACGGTTCAAGAAAAAGACAAAAATATCCTTCATCCAGAAAGTCGATGATGATGTTAACTCTTCAAAGTCCAAATGTTCCATTTTTGCCCTACGCAGTAAACTTTTGCGCCATCTGCTGTAACAGGAGCTCCCTTTGATGATGCACCTTTACCATGGTTTACTTACGTTGGAGCAGCCTTTGTCGTCGTCTCGAGTCTAGGTTTCAACCTTAGTTTTCAGCTTGTGTTACAAAACATTCTCGGGTTCGCGATCGACTGGTTCAATCATTGGTGGGCGTCATAGGGGCATTTGTTGGCAATCTCTTTTTACAATCTTCTCTTCTTTTTTGTTGTCGTTAGGCAGTATGGAAGAAAGCAATGACACACAAACATTCCAACAAGTGTCATTAAGGCATCGTGAGTACCTTTCCATGTCATCATGCTATTGTTGAAGAACGTATGCCATTGTGAGTGCCATTAAAGCGTGGTTTTATTATTGCAGGTGCATCTTGTCCTTTCGACTATTGAAAACTTAACCATATTTATAAGACACTGAGACCTGTTGACAAGAATGCTTGTTTACAGATGCGAGGAAGGGCCTCTACCCCATCCGGTATCGTCCATTCACTCAGTATATGCAATGTATCGCAAATCACAGTTGTAGTAACATACTACCAATTTGTGAGATATTGTTTTGTTTGTTAATATTGATTTGTAAGCTATTATGCTGAATTTTTATATTTATTTGTAATATATTTTGCGATATGTATATTGATTTGTAAGATATTATGTGTTTTGTAGTGTCAATTTGTAAGCTATTATGTTGAATTGTCGTATCGATTTGTAATATATTATACGATATGCATATCGATTTGTAAGATATTATGTATTTTCTAGTATCGATTTGTAAGATATTTGTAGAAAGAATTTTAAAATGTGTGTACGGAACTACATTGTTGTGCGCTTGCAGTGGCGATTTTCGTATTGAAATCGCTGCTCATTTAGTGATTTTTATTGAAATCGCTTCACAATGTCGTAGATATAATTAAATCGTTGTCACGTGAATCGCTATCATCAACACACATATACGACAAATCATTTCTTTTATTGGCATGATAAATAACAACTCGATGCATAGTATAAGCAAATAACAAATCGTTGTTGCTTTTATATTGTGATTTATTCAATCGTTTCTTTAACTTACTTAACCTTATTGGTATCCGTTGTTATATGTATCTTGAATAAATCGGAGTAAACATATGCGTTGGCTATCACAAATTAATATCTTGCTTATAACAGTGTTGAGCTTATCATCTGGCTGTAATGAAGACGATTTATCTCAATCATTGGAAAGTTATGGAGAAGTGAATATTTGTACTAATGACACACCTGAAGAAGTGAACATGTGCACTAATAATGCACATGATAAGAAGGGTGCAGGCATTGGATTCACTCTTGACTTGAATGTTTCATCAGAAGAAATACAATTCGATAATGAGGTAGACGATTGTGACAATATACTTAATAAAGGTGCAGGCACTGAAAATGTACATGATAGTACACCTGACTCTGTTCTCGTAGAAGAAATGTAGTTTAATAATGAGGATGCTGCATATAAATTTTATATAATTATGCCTTAAAATTTGGCTTCAGTGTTAGAAGGTATTGTTGATCAAAAAATGCACAGGGTGTCGGGGTGAGAAAGACATATGCTTGTTCAAAGGAAGGTTGAAAGAAGTCAAGTGGAAATCCAATAAGGAGCAAGTCAGATTCAAGATGTGGATGTCCAGCGAGAATGGTGTTAAGAAGACTTCTGAATGGGAAATATGTAGTTCATACTTTAATCAGTGATCATAACCATGATTTATCTGCTCAATTTATGACTCCTATGTTAAGGTCACATCGTAAAGTAACTGAAGCACATGCTGCAATTGTTGAAATAGCTGATAGTGTCGGCATTGCAACAAGGAAGACATATAATTTATCCGCGCACATAGATGGTGGTCGCGAGAATGTGTCATTCATACCTATGGATCTAAGAAACCACTTGAGAAGGAAGAGGACAATAAACATGAAGAATGGAGAAATATGTTTTTTGGTTGATCACTTACAGAAGAAATCAAGCATTGACCTTGGTTTCTTTAGTGCAATGCAACTGAATGAAGATAGATATGTTGTGAATATGTTTTGGGCAGATTCAAAGTCAAAAGTAGATTATGAATGCTTCAATGATGTGCTTATTTTTTATACGACAGTGAAGATTAATACTGAACAATGGCCATTTGCGCAGTTTGTCGGAGTGAACCATCACTCACAGAGTTGTATATTAGGCGACACTTTTTTATATAACTAGACCAAGGAAAGCTTTGAGTGGTTGTTCAGAGTATTTACACAGGAAATGAATGGAAAGCAACCTGGAGTTGTACTTACAGATGGTGATCATGCAATTGCAGCTGCAGTGTATCATGTGTGACCAGATGCACATCATCGCCAATGTTCATGGCATATCTTTCAAAATACAGCAAAGAACATAGGACACATATTTAATCAGAAGACAGGGTTTGACAAAAAGTTTATAAGGTGTGTAATTGAGAGCGTAGACGAGGTCACTTTTATGTCTGATTGGGAGAAAATGATTCAAATGTACGACCTTGAAGACTGTCTGTGGTTACAAAATTTATATGCAGAAAAACAGAAGTGGGCATTAGCATATGAAAGACAATACTTTTGTGCAGGTATGATAAGCACACAAAGAGTTGAATCTATGCGTGCCACACAGAAGAAAACCCTGTATTCATGTTTAACAATATTTCGCTTCATGGAACAATATGAATTATTTGTAGACGGTCTTAGACAGAATGAGCTTGAACACGATGTAAAATGCTTCAATACACGCCTTGTAACTTTGGGCATGAAAATATTGATACGACCTGCAGATCTGTATACACTAACTGTATTTGAAAGTTAAATACTAAAGCGATAACGATTTGTACTAACAAAGATAAAATCCTACAACGATGATTACTTAAGAATGCTAAACATTTTAATGATTTATACTAATGAATGATAAATGCTAAAACGATTATAAACGATTTACCTCATTTAATTACAGACCATCTAAAATGAACTTAACATTATCTTGCTTTACATTAATTCTAGCCCACCGATCGATCTTTGGAAAACCATAAATCGCAGGGCACACTGAGGCCACAACGCGACAATATGCTCCCACGCCTAGGCCTATGAAATCAATATATTAGTAAGACTATAACCTTCAACAATTTTTTTTTTCTACTTTTCACTTTTTATCAGTCATTGTGTAATTCGCGATAAGATAAATCATTGTACATGTATTGTATCTGAATCATTATATCAGATATTGTCCCAGAGTGATATACACAATGAGGTCTGCATCGGTGAAGTTAACTTGATTTGCTCTTTACTAAGTCTAAACATCATATTGATTTGTTTATTTTTTCTTTTCTGCCTTTTTCAAATGTCATTATATAAATCGCGATGAAACGTATCATTCCCTAGGACAAAGCTTATGAAGGAAAATCACAATAGGATATTCAAACAAATTTAGTTTGATTATTTGATGGGTTTAGGTGGGATGGTTGTACAGATCGTGATAGAACACCTTGTATAAAAAAATAAATCACGATCTCTTATATGCAACTGGTTGCAAGCCAATCACGATCTCTTATAAAAAATAAATGTGATCACTTTTATTTATGAAAGCTGAACATTACAATGATTTGTTCAGTGGCACTTGTGTATTACACTTATTAAAAAAAGAATTAAACAATTAAATAATGTCACATTATAAAAAATAATTATAAAATTATAATAAAGAATTATAGAATTACAACAAATATTTATCGGGATAAAAAGAATAGCTATCATTTATTCAGTGGCACTTGACGACTCATATGAATAATGATGACATACAAACCGTCTCTTTCTTTTACTTGGTAGACTCTCTATCCTCGATGGCCTCTTGGTTCCCTCAATCTTATTATAAATATTGGTCATCATCTCTACCAGTGACTGCATTTGTCTCCCCAATTGCTCACCTCCTTCTGTAAGTCTTTATTCTCCCTCTCCAATATCTCGAATCTTGTGCTAGAGACTACACTCTCCTTTGTAAGTTGTGCTCGCTCCTCATCGTGTACTATTACTGAGGTAATCATTATTGTAGCTAGAGGGAGACGATTGACATGTTTTCTATACTGGGATGCGACATGATGGGGGACAAGAGAGAGGCATGGGTTCCTAATATTCTCAATCTCCAGATTTTGACGCATGAGTTCTTAATATTTTTGGAAATAGTTGGGATTATATTGTCGTTTTTTATAATCATATGCTATGGCACGGACACCTCCTTTGTTCCAGCTATTCAATTGTTCCCTATAACATTCGTGTCAATTCACGTTCCTGGCCCCACCACTATTCATCTTCCTTCTGACTTTTACAGGCTTCTTTGGGATAGACTGTCCCAAGCTAGATTGTAGGAGAACTCAACTATCATGATGCAACTCGGCTTCATAATTGTTAAACAACCAAATATTGCAATTAGACAGTCTCACACCTTCAGCAACAAGCTCTTGGTCCTCATCCTCCCCATCTTCATACAGTCTCTACACAACCTGTACATTGGAGATTATGGTTTAGGTATAGGCAATTATTCATGCTAATAAATGCTAAATATTAAAACTATTTATAATAACGAGTGCTAAATATATTACAATGACTATTACTAAGAATGCAAACGATTACAATGATTTACAGTATTGAAAGTTAAATGCTAAAGCGATAACGATTTATACTAACGAAGACAAAATCCTGCAGTGATGATTACTTAAGAATACTAAACATTTCAATGATTTATACTACTGAATGATAAATGCTGAAACAATTGTAAACGATTTTAAACCATTTACCTCATTTAGTTATAGACCATCTAAAATGAACTTAGCATTATCCTCCTTGATATTTATTCTAGCCCACCGACCGATCTTTGAAAAATCATAAATCGTAGGGCCACACTGAGGACGCAATGCGATAATATGCTCTCACTCACAGGCCTACAAAAACAATATATTAGTAACACTACAACCTTCAACGAGCTTAGTCTAAAAGTATTAAATATGTAATAAAAAAATACCTGAAAAAATGGCCAAAACCCCCCGACGGTTTTCATACCCTTACTGGCACAGTAAAGTTGACTGTACAAGTGTGCGAGCATAGCAACACCTCATGCCCAGTTGTCGACTTCATCTAAGTCTTTTAGAAACTGCATTCATAAGTAACTTATTCTTGAACCATAATAATCGAAAAATAAAGTAAGTCCAAAAAAATAAAGAAGGAAGTTTCGCAACTCTTGGCCAACTCTTTCAGATGCACATGTAGCATACCAGCCTTCCCATTTATAACGAAAATAAGAAATTTTCATCGATGTGGAATTGATTCCACCTAAAATACATTGACTTCAATCGTCCATTAACATTCTTAGAGGGGCCGTGCACTTTTTCCTTGCGTTATAGTTTGAATCTCATAATAGGACATCACTTCCATGACACTTAAGGCTAGTAATCTGCGCCACATCTTCTAGGGTCATGGTGATCTCAAAAGAAGCAAACTAGAATGTGTTCGTCTGATGATTCCACTTATTTCCCAAGTGGGTCATGGTATTCCAGCACGTTTCAAAATAATGCTGGTCCAGAAGGCCGTCGAAGTGCATATTTCGTAGTCGATCCTTCTGATATGCACTCAGCTGACCATACCACAACAGAACTACAAGTCACTGATCTATAATACAAAATAGCATATTATTCATATCAATTGTAAATCAATCCCATTTGTACTTCTACATGTCATTATACATAGTAATCGCTATAAATAATCGTTGCACATACGCTATCACAGTAATCGTTATACATAGTAATTGCTATACATAGTAATTGCTATCAGAGTAATCACTATATATAGTAATACCTATCACAGTAATCGTTATCGCATTAATCGATGTCATAGTAGTACCTATCACAGTAAATCACGACAGACATGATCAATTTACATACCTTGGTCACACTTTTCTTATCTTCATCCCCTCCCTCCATCCTTTGTCTTTCTTGTTGCTATGTTGCCTCCCTCTGCTTTTCTACTTCTTCCTTTCTTTGCTTATTTGTCTTCCTCCTCTGCTTTTTAATTTCTTCCTTCCTTTTTCTTTCTTTCTCTTCCTCCTCCTCTGCTTTTTTCTTTTCCTTTCCTTCTCTTCCTCATCCTGGTGCTTCTTTCTTTCCCTTTTCTTCTCTTCCTCCTCCTGTTTTTTTCTTTTTCTTTCCTTCTCTTCCTCCTCCTGCTTCTTCCTTTCTCTTTCCTTATCTTCCTCATCCTCCTTCTCCTTCCTTTGCCTTTCCTTCTCTTCCTCGTCCTCCTTTTCCTTCTCCTTCTCCTTCATTTGCCTTTCCTTCTCTTCTGCATCCTGATGCTTCTTCCTTTTCTTTTCCTCTTCCATCTTCATCATTTGTCTTTCCTTCTCTTTCTCCTCCTCCTTCAATTATTTTTCCCTCTCCTCCTCCTCCTCCTTATTCTTTTTTTGCCTTTCTCTCTCCTCCGCCTCCTTCTTCATTTGCCTTATCCTCCTTTGCTTTTCAAAATATTTCTGCTTCATCATTTGCCTTTCCTTCTCTTCCTCCTCCTTCCTTCTTCAATTGTCTTTCCCTCTCATTTTCCTCCTCCTTATTCTTTTTTTGCCTTTCCCTCTCCTCCTCCTCCTTCATTTTTCTTTTCTTCCTTTGCTTTTCATTCTCCTCCTCCTTCCTTTGCCTTTCCCTCTCCTCCGCCTTCTTTCTTTGCCTTTGCTTTTCATTCTCCTCCTCCTTCTTCCTTTGCTTTTCCTTCTCTTCGTCATCCTTCTTCTTCTTCATCTTTAGTTCTTCCTTTTCTCTTCAGCCTCTATCTCTGATGAATAATCCTTCACATAATACAATTCGCATTGTCTTTATCATTCTCAATCTTCATTATATTTTGGTACCTTTCATAACGCTCATATAGATGGGACTGACGGATAACTTCTCTAATAGTCATCCCATAGAACGACTGGGGATTTCTTGTCTGACGAGCTTTAGACATTGCTAACCTGCACAACACATAAATTTAATCGCATCATTATATGTTACAACCGCCTCCCCAAGTATATAATAATATAAATTATTTCATTCGTTAAACAATCACCAATATTACAAATCATTGCAATATTTGGCTTCATAAGTAAACATCGTTGTAAGATTTAGCAAACTTAAGTACAAATCGAGGTAACTTTATAAATACACGTCACTAGTGCTTTAAATGTATAAATTGTTCCTGCTTCAAACTTACAAATCGTTGTATAAATTGTAACCTTTATAAGTACATATTGTTGTAACATTTGCTTTTATACGTAAACATTGGTGTACGATTTATCAAACTTAAGTACAAATCATGGTAGTTTCATTAAATCATTATTGTTTCAACCATATAAATTGTTGTTGCATTGAATGTACAAATCGCTATTGATTTAAATGTATAAATCATTCATGCTTCAAATGTACAAATCATTGTAGAAATTTAACCTTCATAAATACATATCGTTGAAATATTTGGCCTTCATAAGAACAAATCGTGCTAACTATTTTTCGACACCCTGAAGGTGGATAGGTACAAATCGATTTGTTTCAGTATGAAAATATGTGTTATTTAGCATGAAGACGGCCACCCAATTATAAGATTTAGCATTCAGATTTACAAATCGATTTGTTTGCATAACGAAACCTTGGTAATCCGACAATGGAGGAGAATCACCCAGAAGGTAGACGCAGCCGATGGTGGCAAAGATGTTGTCATTGCGCAGACGATGACAAAGGGTGTTCCGACAGTAGTAGACGACGACAAAGGGTGCTCTAGCACAGACGACGATAAAGGATGCTCCGACGGTAGCAGACGACGATAAAGGAAGGTCTGATGGCAGCAGATGACGACAAAGGGTGCGTCGTCAAAGGACGCTCCTGTTACAGCAGATGGTGCAAAAGTTTACTGCTTAGGGCAAAAATGAAACATTTGGACTTTGAAGAGTTAACATCATTCTTGAACCGGTGTTTCACTTTTCTAAATGGAGGATCTGCAACCATCGTTTCCATTTTTTGAATGGAGGACATTCTTGTCCTTTTCTCAAACCATCGTTTCATGGCAAGAATGACTCGAATCGGTGTTTCACTTTTTTAGATGGAGGATTTCGCACCGTCGTTTCAATTTTGTAGATGAAGGATATTGTTGTCCTTTTCTCGAACCATCGTTTCATGACAAGAATGGCGGGAAATGGTACTTAAGTCTTTGCAACCACACCGGATTTCGATGCTAAGTGATGCCGACAGACACGGGGATACAATCCCCACGAGCTTTTATATGTGGTGCTCATTGGGACCCCTGAACATGCACTGTAGCTAACGGTCGTCTTCGGGGGGGGCATATAACCTGCTTCGATAGGCCCTAGGGGTGGAGGTCCTAGCCGAGTTTTATGCCACTGGTATGATGACCGTAGGTATGGTAGGCTGAGCCAGTGCAACCAAGCCTTCCTTCCAGGTGCAGTTTCTTCGAGTTATAAATCCAAAAAAACTACACCTTCAAAGTGCAGGACAATTTAAGTCAAGTCCAGATATTCATTTCCATTGACATTTTTTTTTAAGATTTCGCAATGCATTTTCAAATTATAGATGGTTTCAAATCTCTCATACTGAATTGGGCTTAATTTATCCATGATATTTATATGATACATTAGCATACTATGAAACTTTTTAATCTTAATGTCGATAAGAATTGTCCTCATGTGCCACCGTTCTTCAGTTGGAAAGAGGGAAAAAAATTTGTTGGACTTGACCCATATGCCAATTAGGAATGTTTTTCTTCAATTTATGTGTTAGACCCTAAAGAGGTTTGCTGTCCGGGATAGACATTAAGAGGAAATCAAATGGAGGTAGGACATGATGCAGGCGGAATCCACATGTTAACTGTGTTGATGATATCACCCCTTGGTGTTCTATAGATGAGGAGGGATATCTGATGACAGATCAAAAAACACACATTAAATGGAAGATTATAAGCCCCAAGGGGTTTGGTGTAGTGGGATGGGGCCCAGGACGTTAGGTGGGTGGTCTAGGTTCAAAACCCATGAGTGTTACCTCCTGTGCAAACGGAAGTATGGTGATTCTTTGGGGGGAAGAGGTAAGCTCGGAGTTTTGTGCTGTCAGGATAGCGAACTGTTATGTACGGCAGTCAGAGCTACCAGGACTAGGTCTATGATCCTGGGGTGGTTTCTCCGAATAAAAATAAATAAATAATCATAAGGAATAAAGCAAACCATCTCAATCTCCTAAGCTGTACAGCGATTTTTGTTACATAAATCGTGAAGTAATAGGTTCAATGGATTTTTGTTCCAATGTTGTAAGAATCGTCTTGGCAGTGAATCGTTTTGAATCAGTCAACTTTGAATCACAGAAAGACACATGTCAAAAACCATTAAAATAATATTAAAAAATAAAACCATTTTTAAGATTTATTTGAAAATTAGCCGGTTCAGGTCAGTTTCGTAATGATTTTCTGCTGATATGGTATAAATTGGCTGATTCCGATTCCGATTCCATTCGCAAACGATACTGACATTAATTGCTTTGTTCCTTCCCTGCTCAACTTGTTTTTCCGCGAGTCTAATCTACCTTATCTGTCAGCGCAACAAAGAAAAATATGTAAAAAGAAAAAGAGTAACAAAAAAATAAAAGCAGAAATAGTGTCTTGTTTTAAACCTAACAGATAGTTAAGGTCCTCTCCATGGCTGTAGTACTGAGAATTACGAATGCCATTTTTCCAAATAAGAAAGGTGCATTCAATAATTCATGCAGTAAATCTGACAATCATATGATCAAGTACTACATCAATGGAACTAACTATCACATATAAATAACTTTCAGAAACCATTCTCAAAGTCACTTTGTAAATGTTAGTACTTTCACATGTTTTTTTTTTGTCGGTTTGCACTTTTTTCTCTTCCTTTTACAGCCGTTTTTATAAAATTAATCTTGCAACATTCCGATAAGATTGTGGCATCCGATTGATCAACTTTCTCGTCTTCTGATTAACTCTAGCAATTTAGGTTGAAATGTGTCTTCCGTATGTTTTCTTGCACACTTAAGTTTTATATATATATATATATATATATTTGCTAATGTTTTATTACATGTTATTTTCATTTGATGAATGATATGTTAAGTGGCTGGTGTAAGCAGTTAGTAATGGTATTGAAAAGTGTTAAAGTACACTATTGTTTCATTGATTATCTTTGTTGGAGATCTATAGTAGTATTCAAAATAATAGTTTTAAGAAATTTATGGTTTTGATGTCTCATAAAACCGAATAATGCTATCAGAAGATTACTGCAATAAGTACTTTAAAGTCAATTCATATATTTCTGCATATCATATATTTGCATTCTTTTCGAGAGTGAATAATTTTTTATGCAATATTTCATTGACTTTTATTTAAGTCTCTCCACCGAAGGTGACACGTAAATCAAGGTAATCTAAGGTGAAGAGATGAAAAACAACACAAAAAATATTGTCATACAAGTGCAATATATATATATATATACACCATTTACCTGACCACACATTTCTGGATGAATCCCAAAAACAATAGTCCTCTTATTTTCTCCTGACTAACATAAACTAGCTACTTAATATTAATTGTTCACAACAAATAGTTGTCGCTCCCACTTCGCGATTAGGGGCTCGTTCTTTCTTAGAGAACCAAAACTTATCGTATGCTTTTGAAGAATGTGACAAGGTATCCATTGAACATTACATACATTTATATTTACACTATATATGATGTGTACTTATATCTTCAACTCAATTTATGTTACATATTTTAATTTCTCTTATATGAGACAATCAACATTGAGTTCTGTAAAAAATGCTTATGCAAAAAAGAGAATTCAAGTTGTAAAATTCTACGGAGACCACAACTAATGCAGATAAGGACATCAAAAATCTAGTACAAACTTGTTATTTATTCAGTAATATCTTTAGTTTTCTCTCATATTAGGTAGGATTAATGTCGGGTTTCAGTTTTTTTTTTTTGCAAAGTGTTTTGGCTATGACACTTACTCTGATTGGCAAGTATACCATGTGAATGAGATTCTTTAACAAAATAATGAGTAATTACTTGGTATACGATTGTTAACTCAATATGTATATGTATATGTACATGCATGAGTATAGTATATTTATCCTATTAGATATGCAATTATTGAGCATACACATCAAACTTAATTTTATGTAAGTACACTGTCATATGTCTTATTTTGTTGGGTGTTTAACATGTAAGCTAATTAGTTGTTTACTAATAATATTTATTTCAAGATGATGCAACACACGTAAGATCATTTATTTTTAAATATTACGAGAAACTAAAGAAGAAGGAGATACAAAAAAAAATAAGCCCTACAAAATGCGGAGGCAAGAAACACAAAAGGCCTACAATTCAAAACAAAGGTAAGAAAAGCAAATCCAACAACAAAAGGCCCATAAGCCAAACAAAAGGCGAAAGAGGAGAAGGCAACCATGGCATTAGATCCACATGCCAAAAAGAAAGGAGAGGAGGAGAAGTCGGAAGCTTGTGATGAGGAAACTGATATTAAGGAGATGCAAAATTTTTTAAATCCTCATTGATATTTATAAATTTGTAAATAAGACATTTTATAAGTTTTACACTATCATTGATATGTATGATTTATACATTACCTTCTATTTTGTGATTAATGTACATATTTTTTGAAGGATACTGTAAATTTACACAAGTATGAGTTTACATGTAAAATAACATGTTTTGAATTTATGATATTAACATGTGTTGTGATGAAATATGAATGATGTTTGCACCATAAACTCATGACATTCACGAAGGTCATTAACCTCACAAATCAGTGACATTTGCCTATCACAATATACGAAACGAAAGACATACAATTTATAAACGGAGGGCATTTGCTTAAGTTGAACACTGACATCCGCAAATACTGGTTACACAACATGAATGAAAGACATCTAGGGTTTGCAACTCTTGTGGATGTTGTATATCTTACCCTTGTGCTCTTAGCTCCTCAAAATCATTATCCTTGATAGAGGGCAGCTCTGCATGTGTTTATAAAAGCTCTTTTTGAGATTTTAGTAGTTGATTCACAACAAACTGCTCATCTTTGTTGCAAGCAAATCATGCGGCCTATGGATTTCAACCTTTGCAAGAGCTAACTATGTCATGACATTCACTCTACTTGAAGTTCCTTTAAGCTTTGGACTCCTAACCCAAATTTGCTCGACTCTCTTGCATTTATAATCAAAGTATATATATATATATATATATATATATATATATATATATATATATATATAAGTGTACGAGGTAATAAATTTGTAAACAAAGTTAATTTGTAATCAAAGTATAATCAAATTATGAATATCAAGTTGTACGAGAAAAACAAAGTATATATGTATAAGTGCATTATCATCTCACTGCCTCTCTTGGTGTTGGAACTGCTCGTTGTGAGCAGTTACATTTTCTTGGTAGACATGTACTATGAAATAGTAATCAATGTTGTCATCGTTGTTGCGTCAGTTTTTAAGTTTTGTGAAGAACATAGTGGGGTAATCGTTCGACCTACCCTTCAAATAACATAAGATGCTTATTCTAACACATGGAGGTGATAAGGATTGTGGCTGAACATAACTAAACTGTCTGATCACTTGACTGACCATTTGGCGTTCAACTTTATTCATGTTGTGTAACCAAATGTCCTTCTTTGCGAGCTCCATGGTGTGGACAACCACATCATCCTCATCATCTATATCTTCTTAGTAGGGGTGCCATATTACTTACAAAATAAAGTTTAATTCATGATCAAAGTCCTATATTACATTATTTACAAAAATATAATAACTTCTTTCACGTATACTTATATGTATTTTGGTTAACACGTGCAACTTTGCAGTGCAAAGGCTAGTCTCATCTTTCTTCTATCATTCTCCTCTTCATTTTCCTCTTCGTCTATGTTTTATCCCTTACGTGTCACATAGCAATATGTGAAAACCTAGAAACTTTGTCACATCTAAGGGACCTTCCAATGGATATGTACTTTCATATCAAAACCTACAAGGATTAATACACATTATTATACAGATTAGTATATAAAGATAACAAAATCATGTTTTCATATGAATCAATATTCATATCTCCAACAAAACCAGTATGCTGACCAAGTTCTTTTGCGTTTCACTTGACTCAGAATTGTATATAAGTGTGCAAGTGAAGTTGTTCTCCATGCATATTCATCGTCATGATCAAGGTCTTGCATCAATTGCACATATGATACATAGGTCGACTTTTCACTGGTATCGATGAATACACAAGTGCCAAAGAAGAGTAAAAATATCCCCAACTCCTTATTTATCCTAGCACTAGCCTTCCTTCTAATACAAGATATCTTCTCCTTCATTCTTCTCATCTTGTTGTTGTCATATGTCTTCCTCAACCATGATAAATTTCTTCAAATGCATCATTAATTGCCCAAAAAAACTTCACATTGATATTTGAAATTTCTAAATTGAGGCATATTTACTAGATCCATATAATACTTTCATCATGTGATGTGTGTCACATCTTCCAAGGTGATAGTCATCTCAAAATCGAAGAACTGAAAGCATTCATTGAAAGATTCTAAAACTACACCATAGAATCTATGAGCCTATGACCAATATTTTACAGTGAAACCTCTAAGAAATATTAAAAGTGCATTTGATCTAGTCACTCCTTTGCATCCTTCCATAGTGTTAAAGAACACTCATGTGCTTGAAACCAACAAAATCGATGCATATATCGTATTCGATCCTCTGCTCTTTGTGGATGTCGATCCTGCAATCACAATAGCATTTGCATGTAATCAGCCACATATCATAATTTAATTATTGAATACAACATTTAAATTGATTCATTTTAGTAGCCTAGTTACAATTGCATATATTAACAAGAATTTGCATTGATTCAACCATATATCACTAATAAATAATTGAATATAATACTAAAATTGATTCATTTTATTAGACTAGATACAACTATACACAATAATATATAACTTATTCACTATTACATTACATTGAATACATGATCATGAATTGCATTATCCAAACTGATTAGCTTACAAACATGATTCACAAACATACATATCACAATTTAGTCATTAAATTGCAATATTAGAATTGGTTATCTTATAAATATGATTCATAAACACGCATATCATAATTTAATCATTGAATTGCAATATTCAAATTGGTTATTTTACAAACATGCTTTACAAAATAATTAAATTACAATATTCAAACTAGTTATTTTATAAACATGTTTTACAAACACATTATAATTTAATTATTGAATTGTAATATTCAAACTAGTTATCTTACAAACATGCTTCACACATACATATATGATAATTAATCAATAATTGAAATTAAAATTGAAATTGATTGCAAATATCTTACAAACATATTACAAACATTGTCAATTTAAGGAAGTACATGTCCATAAGCACTGAACCTTATTTGTCAATGTGACCTCTTTGTCGAAGCATGCACTTCCTCTTCCACTTGATCGTTCTTTGCCTTGCCCACCTCAACCCCATGAGGATCCATTCTCCTGTTCACCTTAACCTCCTCCTTTTGTTGAAGATCTTTTTCTACCCTCTCACCGACCACACACTCACTCTTCACCTCACCTTTCAACTATATTTTTATTTTCTTTCCTCTCATCAACCTCTTTGTTTGCTAGAGGCAGTTCTTCTATTTTCTTCATAATCTCCTCCACCTCAACCTTACATTCTTCCTTTGTTAAGGTTCCTCCTTCACCATTTTTTCTCTCACCATATCCATATTCTCCCTCTCTATCTCACCACTGAAGCTAGCTATATCTCATGCTTCCTCCTACTAGGTGCGCATGTTAGTAACTACTAAAGACAAATATCAATGACTCCTTGCACTTTTTCACCACAGATTTCTCCCCTTCCTTAGATGCTTTTTGGATGAGAGACAAGATTTTAGACGCTATTGCTTCAATATTTTGTGCAACATTTTTTTTAATGTCATTGAATATGTCTGTTGTTTTTTATTTGATGCAACATTCTCAGCCTTTCCAGATTAATGTTACATTTTTCATAGAATATGTTAACCACCCATACTTTTGGCCACAAAGCAGGCTCCCTTCCTATTCAGTGTCAAGCCTCTCTCATACTCTATAGTAGGACAAATCAATGTTGTCAATATCGGTATCAACCATGTATCATTTGGCCAATGATTTAGGATAATCAGTCGATATTGATACTCAAGTGAATCATTTTGAATCGACCAAAAATTAATTAAAAATATTACATGTCAATCAAAATGTGACACATGTTAAAGCCATTAAAATAATTTAAGTATTTTTTTACATTTATTAAAAGACAGTCGATTCAAGGGTGAAGCATATCAATTTTTTGTCGATACAATATGTATCGATCGATGCACACCAATACTAACAACATTGGGACAAATCACTCAATACATAATTTTTTCGTTGGTCTTATTGTGTTCCTTCAGTAAGTGTTGGTGCAAGTGTTGCCTACATGACAATCTCTTTATAATAAAAAAATAATAATTTCCTACAAAAACAAATTCTAGTATAGAAGTAAACAAGCGGGCAAAAAATGAATGAAATAGGTTATTTCATATGAAATTGAATTACAAGAAGCAAACAAAATAAGAAATTGAAAATGCAAAAACAACTTGAAAATCATGTAAGTATTTCCTAGTCATCTTTATAATACAAGATAAATAACAAATAAATAAGCAAATTCAAAGATAGATGCGTACCAATTTAAGGAAAAAAAAGCGAGCAGAGAAAACTCATATGAAAATAACTTAAACAAAAAAATGAAATATGTTATTAAGCATGCAAGGATAACTTGAAAACCATTCAATTGTTTTGCAAAGTAATTGTTTCATGAAATGTTTCAAAAAATTAATTAATTTTTGCCACGGATTCAGCTATTACAGAGAGTGAAACATGTGCTTAATGAAATATCTCACCATCGATGATATACTGGACGCTAAAAACCCCACTGATGATGTGCCACTACACAACAAAGATAAACTAATTACACCAGAGATTCATTAGAAAGTCATGAAAAAACTCACCACAAAATATTGCCAAGTGAAACTGGAGATCACAAAAACCTTAATTTTATGTGAAAATAACCCTCAAATGTGAAACATCACATATAAAACATTGCATTTAATGAGCTTACTAAGTATCACACATTTTGAATGACATTCACAAACATGATTTGCCAAGGTCATACTATATTTGCATACGTATGTCGAGAGTATTTAGTTAAAAGGGGTTCACAAATTTTGGGTGATATTCACAAACATGATTTGAGAAGGTTGTATTATATCTACATAATTAAGCATTTGGTTAAAGGAGGTTCACAAATTTTAGGTGACATTCACAAACATGATTTACGAAGGTTGTACAATATTTGCAGATGTACATCGAGCGTGTTTAGTTAAAAAAGTTCACACATTTTGGGTGACATTCGCAAAAATGATTTACGAAGGTCGAATCATTTTTGCGAAAGAGCAATAATGTCCTAAAAAGCCAAGAATCAAAGATTTCGGATATGAGAAATTTTTTGACAAATTATGAGGCATTTTAGAGAACATGCCATTTTGCAAGGACTACGATCATTTCCATAATATTTGCAACTATGGTCATAGGTATATAAACTCTAAATGTCGTGTTGCAGCATTTTAATGAAAGAAAGTCTAAGCAATGAACCAAATTAGTAAGTTACAATTGTTGAATTAAATCCCCACGAGTAGTTACAAGCCACACATAAAGCTAAAGATATGCGTAATATTGTAAATGGCAAGGAATCAAGGCTCGCATTGAGAAAAAAAATATTTGCAAAGTAGTAACCCATTCTAATTGATATTCTATGACTAGTAATGCATTAACTAAAGACTTGTGAAAGATAATTCACAAGCCTTTAGTTAGATAACAAGGTTGTTTGGAATAACTTCTGCATTGGTTGGCAATTAAAACAAAAAGGTATTTTGGCTCGTGATTTATAGAACAGTCAACAGGAGATAACTATCAAACAATTTAACAAAATTATAATGAATTTTTTTTTTGATGTCGATGTCGTGAAGATCATCACTGGTGTTTCTTAATATGACATCACCTAGCAGTTTTCCTGGTTGAGAACTTGTACTTCTGAACTTTAGATTCCAGAAATTGAAATAAGCAATATCTTCTTTCAAAAAAAAAATCCACATCTGTGGCTGAAGGAAAGAGGCAGCTGGAGTTTATCATATGACTGGTTCACAATAGTTGATCTTAAGGTTATGCTATTTTTTGTGTTATCATATGCCAAATTTGGATAGGAGAGTACTCTGTTGCTTTCTTGAAGTGGGTCTCAGAAGGCTTGCAGACATGCAGACTCGCCCTGGGTTTACTTTATATGGGGTAGGCCCATTAACTGACCTGTTTCTTTAAGAAGGTTCCTCATAAAAGAAATGTCAAATTTGGAAAGACAGCTTAAAACTTTGAGTTACAATTGTGAAAGGAATTAACAATAGGAAGTCCATATATGTTGCCTCTCTCTCTCTCTCTCTCTCTCTCTCTCTCTCTCTCTCTCTCTCTCTCTCTCTCTCTCCTTAGGGAAAACTAGGGTTACTCCTCTTATTTCATCAAACAAGAGTTAAACACATAAGCATTAAAATTGATATGATGAAATTAACCTTGCAAGGCAAAAAAAAAACTTTGAAATTTCTTTGCATGCTTCTATTACTTTAGTGGTAGAAGAGACTCGAGCAATAGTGCACATGTTGCCTTTGCCGCATGATCTAAATTTACTGTACCAACCAAATACGTCCTGCAAAATCAAATAGATATTTAAATTTGCTTGAAAACTATCTGTTCCTTTACGAATTCAACAAGAAAACTTATCTATGTTTAAGTTCAAATAAAAATGATGGCTTAGAAGACATAATTGGGAGTTTTAGAAGAGGAAAATATCGGATATCCTCATGGGTTGCAAACCTCCTAGTTGAAACTCATAGAGGAAGTTGTTTTGACCAAATTTGATCTAATAGATGGGTTTAACATGGTCAAAATAATATCAATTGACCCTTGGATCTTTTTTGGGGGGCATAAAATGCAGCCTTTGAAAGTTAAAAATTTGGTACATTGTAGGCCATAGATTTTTCGACCCCCAACAAATCCGACATACATATCAGAAAAACCTGATCCAATCTGTTCCTACTAAACTAACCATGTACATCACATCTAGAAGGGTCAAATATGCAAAAAAAGGGAAAAAAAAAAGGTAAAACTAAGTTTTCCACTAGAGAGTTTGGAACCGTGAGGGTTGTAAACATTATTCTTTTTAAAGGTCAAAACAAATGTAGGGCCCCTAATAGAGATGGATAAGCCACGAAAGTGTTATCAATTTGCTTAACACTCTTACCAACGGGGGCTCCCCTTGTTTGGTAGGAGCAGCTAGTGCACGTCTCCTTCTGTTGGGACGTTGCAAGTTCAAATCCTATGGTATCGTTGTATAAATGGTAGGGGCCGGAATAACCCCATCTTGCCTTTCAAAAAAAGAAAAAATTGCTTCACACACACGTCGATACACATGCACACACACAGACACATTATTAATTTTAATAATCTCATTCACTTAATAACTGGAGAGAACAGTCTTCAATATAGCGTGTAATGGGTGTTTATTGACAAGATGCCAAAACCAATAAAGATTTTGGGCAAAGTTCGTGCAAGGGTGGACAGTGAAAAGCAATAAACATTTCAGCTGTCTACTGTTGAATCCTAGAAAATATTTAGATCAGTCTATACTTTAATCCAAACAAGGTGAAGGAGATAGAACCAAGGCTGAAGAGATTAACCTGGTCCCGAGGGAAAGCATCACATCCCCAAAAGTCCAAACTCCACCATAAAGATCATAAACAATCTCTAATAGCTCTATAATTGTAAACAACACATTGAAACAAACAAAGATGCTAAACCAAAGCATAAAAAATATGTTGGTCGGCAGCCCCAAGAGTCTGAGGAGTTGCCCCAACCACCCTTCTGACACAGACCCACCCAAACCAACCATAAAATAGTCCCTCAATCTGATTCACTATCATGTATCAGAACCAACCAGTTAAACACACAAGGGTCGCAACATTATTTTAGAGAGAGAGAGAGAGAAAGAGGAATCGAATAGAAGCATCTCAAGTTAGAAAAAAAAGGGACATAGGTGAACTCTCTCCAATGACATGGAAAACTTCCACAGTTGGAAATATCGAGGCACCCCACAGAACCAAAGAAATAAATGTGAAGTCAAACAAGAACCAACAATCTCACTGTAAGGGCTGCCCAATCTGAGCTACCCCGAATCAAAAGACAGCATGAGCCTATGTTGGAACATTTTGATAGAACCACCTTTCCCATTGATGGAACCATCAAGGAAAAGTACTACCACAGATCCTACTCCCTATGAGGCCGTTGTCTTGTTTATCGTTAAGTGTGAAGCGTTTTTACATAGTATAAAGTTAAGGAGTCTAACCGTTTCTTTCATTTCATTTCTTTTTATTTTTACTGTTTTTTTCTTTAATAGATAGAGACGCGTGACAAGTTCTCTTGTTCGCCGAGTCTATCTACTAAGAAATGAAAATAAGACCACAATGTGCGAGTGTGTGTATGAGAGAGAGAGAGGTGGATGAGTTTGGTGATGAGTGGGGACCCAGTTAGTACAAATCATAGATTATGACCAGTTCAGGTTGAGTCTTATGATAATTATTAAATTGCATTTCACAGTGCAATTTTACCAACTACTTTCTTAGACAGGTAGTTACCACGGTGGGAGGAAAATTTTGAAGGGTATTTTCTTCAAAATGCAACCTCATGCAGCATGAAATTTTGACAATTCCCACAGGTACCTGCATTTGGCCAACATGTGACCTTGAAAACCATTACAAAATTTCAAGCTGTTGCCAAAAACCACAAAATTGCACATTTTCATTAATGCATGTTCAGGCAATAACCCACTATAACCAGTTTTTGATAATGCTAATGGAGCTTTTGTGAGAATAAATGTCTTAAGTTGCTACAAAACCTACATTGTCAGATTTCTTTAGTTTCCATGCTTTGCAGAAAGTTCTAAAAGCTTTCCTATCGTGCAGTCATTAACATATAAGATAACCCTTTTTTTTTTACTCCAATACAACCCATCGTGAAAGTTTCATGCTAAACGTCAAGATAAAGGGAATCATTCCATGAGCATTTCGAGAAAAGGCTCAATGAGAGACAGATCTCTCTCTCACTCACTCACTCTCTCTCTCACTCACTCACACTCTCTATCTATCTATCTATCTATCTATCTATCTATCTATCTATCTATCTATCTATCTATCTATCTATCTATCTATCTATCTATCTATCTATATATATCATGCATTGACAATTGAACTGAATATCATTTGGTTAAGATAGCAATCTAGTAGTAGTGTAGCTAAAGACACTAGCTAAAGGGAATCAATGGCACGAAGAGTGCTTGAGCACTACGAACCTCTAGCCGCATTTCTTCGATGCTTTGAAGTTTTACCATTAATACATTTCAAATGGGCACCATTGATCTCATGCACTTGACAATTCAACTGAATATCCTTTGGTTAAGATAGCAAGTCCACCCCACTAGCTAAAGGGAATCAATAGCAGAAATGAGTGCTCGAGCACTAGGAACATCTAACCTCATCCCTTCTTCAATGTTTTGACGTTCTACCATTATACTTTTCAACATGGACACCATTGACCTCGTGCACTTTAAATCATGTGCTGAAGATAGGCGCTAACCTGGCACCTCATCTATTCCACATAAGATTTGAGATGTAACAATCTTAGCCATCACTTAAGTAAATCAAAACTCAAAAGGCCTTAATAATCCTGAAGCAACATCATTGCTAACATTGACTTTTAGCTTCTCACAGTTTAAAATAGTAGCAGTAGTAGTAATAGTAACAGTAACAGTAATAACACTCTATCCAAGTTCTCGAATACATAACGTCAATGATCTGCCTGATGATAGCATCTTTTCTTCATAATATATCAGCCAAATTCATTGGTGATTTTACCACTTTTCCAAAGAAAGCAAAATTTAAGTCTAATTTTGTCCATTTTTAGGGTAAAAAACAAAAAAAATGATATTTTTATATATTTCTTAAATATATATATATATAGCATGAGTATTAAACATAAGCCCCAGAAAAAAAAATTCTGGGGGGCGCTGCCCCCCCCCCCCTGGACCCCCGCCGAGGGGAGCCCCCGGACCCCCCTTTCTGCGAGGGCAAAAGTACAATTTGCAAAGATTATAAAAACACTCATGCTGGTGCCAAACTTTAGAGGACAATATACACATATATGCACACAGGATATATATATATAGCCGAGTCCCCGTGTCCAAAATTTTTAAAATTGCGCCACACCCGTGTCGCACCCGCACCCATGTGACATAGTTTCTAATCTTCTGGTAGGCATGTAATAACAAGTCCACAGAAAGACATGCACATGCATCTTCTTGACCCTTGGAAGCATATTATCTGAAGCAACAAAGAGGAGGTTTCTTCTAAGACTACAGGTTAAAAATGGATGTCTAATATTTGCAAGTATAGAACAAGGTATAGAATCAAAGGCCTGTTCTTCTTAGTTACCGTCAAATGAAAGGTTCAATGGATCACAAACAATAAAAGATGACTGAAGGAAAATTTGAAACCAAGTTCAAGGACCAGCAACTTCAGATCATCCTTTGAAGCAAAATACAGAATCAAGGACAAGAAGAGATAGAGTTGAATAAGGGATGTTGATGTAGTCTAGGCAGATACAGTATTAATGATGAACAGACACAAACAGCAGAGAGGAGATTGTTTGAAGTTTCAACAAGTAAAAGCAGTTGCAAATGCAGTCCTGAAAGAAGATGGCAGAAAAAAAAATCCATCCTATTTTCTGGATAGTGCACCAAATTGGTTTCTGTGGCTCACTAAACAGAATCAGAAACAGCAGCTTCATGCATTGGATATGACAAAACATACCTATTAAGTGTATCCTATGACATTGACTCAACCCAAGTACCAGCTCCACCCACTAAGCCTCGTTTCTGAAAACCTGATTTAGAGGTGGTGGTTAGGCATCTGTGTAGATGGAATAAATGAAACCTAAGTAGGATAATTTGGATTATGCACTAAAATGATATGGCAAATGGATGATACACAATTACCAAAGTATACATGGAGTAACTTGTGAGGATCGAGTATATTTTAAATGTCATTCAAGCTGAAGTTTCTTCATAAAGAGGATAAGCTGATTCAAGAATTATGCATCCATTTCCTATTTTAGATAAAAACCCATGAGGCTTGCCGGGCAAAAACTAATTGAGCCATGGTTGAATACAAGTTCATTTTCTTATGGCATTGAGGCCTGAATTTGTTAGTGTTAGGAGTGCTGATTCTTGAGTATACTCCTTGACCTTCCTTGACTCAAACCCTTTGCATTCATTGCTTAAAGATCTGGGATCTAGCTGAGGAGACAGTTTTAGCATATACACGTGTACATGATGCACCTTTCTTGTTGAAATGTCGATTCAGCTTACATGGATGTTATTAGAACAAGATGAAATTATAACACAGCTTGATTTATGGTTTAAGAAGTAAATTCCAAGTTCCAACTAAGACAGCTTATCAAAATGTACATACTTAAGGTAATTGATCCATTGGATTTCAATGTTGCCACATTGTCCATTTTTTTCCTTTCAAGTTCATATATTTGATCCTATCCAGTGGTGGGTTTTGCAACTATTACCATAAAATGCACTTTCTGCTTATAGATATATTAATGGTATGGAATAGATCAAATATGATAAAGAATATCAACATGTGAATCATGTTTAGATTCAAAATCAAATTCAGGCCCCTTGCCAGATACTAGTCTGATTAGCACCCCTCAGACTAACCTAGTTGGATTTAGATATTGGTCAATTCTGGACTTGTTCAAGCTGTTACTTTGCTAGGATGTGGAAAACCCTATAAACCTGATCATGTACCTAATTGGATGTGCAAGATACTTACTGAATCCGAATAGATTCAATTTAGTTGGATATCAAATCCAAACTCATACAACAAGCATCCCTACATTTCACCTTAGTCTCAGCATATGAAACTACCAGCACCTTTTCAGTTGATTGATAGATTGAAGTTACACCAAATGCAGATCTGCAGAACTGGCTTTGCATGCAAACAGAGCATATACACTTGTTTCTAAATCATGGCCTGTTACTCCTTCCAACCCTCTTAATAAACACAATAATTTTGAAGGGCATAATGTATCACCTGCCATCTATGCCACATGAGTGTGGATGTGACACGGCAATTTAAAAAAAAATGGGTGCAATGGTGCGGCTAGGTGAGATACATACATACATTATATATATCATATATATTCTTTGTTTATGTAAAATGTAGATGAAACTAGACTTGGTACCAAGTGCGGTTGACCACATCCATGATCCAACACTGTGGAAGCTGCATCCCCATGCTCAACCTGCACCGACAGAGTGCAACACGGATGTGATGCCCTTTTAAGAGTGTCCATGTTACATAACCTGTCACAATCTTGATGCTTTTGGCAAACAATTCACTATAACTGATCTGGTGTTCTCTCCTATTGAGTGTTATGTGCAAGTTCAACAGTAGGAGGAAGATTGTGGACTAGAATAGGAGATAACATCACCACTGTCCAGGCTTTTTATGTTTGGTATCTCATTCTAGTGTCACTTCTGATTCTGAAGAGATTGTTTTGGACTATTGTGTCATGGCATAAATATCTTAGGCATTCTTCAAGTTTAACACTATTCTGACATGTTCTTGTGCATCTGAAAAGCAAACCACTTATTCTTTACTTCTATAGATTATTACATTGGATATGTTGAGCTTATCATGCATAGCTCAGTAATTAATTTGAACTTCTTTGTCACTTTTGTTCTATGGTTGGAAGACAGATCCATGTTGTTAGTCAAAAAATCCAAAGTCGACTCATCAAAAAGGGCATCCAGTATTAAGCATTAGATTCTAGAGAAGAATAGAGGTGACAGTTTTTCATGTTCTTCTTGCCACTGCTGTTTCTATGGGTTTCTGGGTTGATGCTATGCAGTCCCATATACTATATTGACCTCAGGTCATATAATGTTCTTAAAGGAATTACTCCTTTGTTCAAGCTTTTACTTCATTTTTCTAATTAATTACTGCAGGTGGAAAAAACTATACATTTTTGTTGTTGGAGCAACTCCAATTAAGCTTTTAGGTCATCTTCCTAATTACCTATTATACATAGAAAAACCTGTTCCATTTGATCGACTATGGATGAAGGGAACAAGCTCTCTATCAATGTTGAGCTGTAGGTTTCATCAGATTTCCTGAACATTTATAACTGTCATGACCCCTCTCGAAAGTCCATACATTTTGAAGAGAGAGAGAGAGAGAGAGCCTTATGATAGATGTCAGAAAATTCACATCTTAAAATCTTCATAACAATGAAGCATAAACTAAAATCAACATTGACTTGCTCACAAGAAAAAGAAAAAAGGAAGCAACTCTTGATTAGCATCATGAAGTATACCTGTCCCAGAATCCTCAAAATTTTGGATTAAGATTTCCATCCTGGAAAAGACACAAAAAAAAAGTTAAAATAAATCATCATGAATTATCTAAAACTACAAGCAACCAACCATAGCACCTCTTTTTGTTGAGTGCGTAGCATTATGTACATATTATTGAGAACTACGACACCTCCTAGGAATTTTTTTTCATATACTCTGAATAAATTGACCCATTAGGATTTCTATAAAACCATTTTTTATAACCAATCACGCTGTCAGGAACGTAACCACAGCTACTATGAAGAATGCATCTGTATGTTAAGATACTAAATTTTTATGCTTCACACTTTTTTGCTGATGAACACTCACTTTACATCCTCCCACACATAGAGATGATCCAGACCTTGTAAGCAACTTGCATTTTGGTATAAATTTTACCAATTTGCCAAGATTGAATTGGTGTCCTGTAATCAGCTCACTGTTGCTCTGATTTTCCATGTTTTTTTTTTCTCAGCCATAACCATCCACAACCTGAATAGGACCAGACAAACTCTAAGTTAGCCAAGCTCATGGACTCTCTCTAAATATGCCCTAGAACTAGATGCTATGTAACACAAACTATGTCACATGGGTGCGGGTGCGGGGATTCAGCACTTCCAAAAAACCCGGGTGCGGGGGTGCGGCAGGGGCAAAAATGTAAATATATATATATATATATATATATATATATATATATATATATATATATATATATATATATATATATGAATGTATGGTAGCTGTTAAGGTCCATGTGTAATATATATATAAATATATATATATATATATATATATATATATAAATATATATATATATATGGTAGCTGTTAAGGTCCATGTGTAATGCCCGAAAAAAAAAACGTGTCAGACTCGTGCCCTACACGTGTCGGGGTTTGGTCCGCTGTGTCAGGCAAGGATCCGAGTCCGAACCGGACCCGAGCCTAACCCGGACCCAGGTTCTCGAAACCTCGAGAACCTGTGCCTTTTAAAAGATGCAGGTGTCTCGGGCAAGGGGCAAAAACCCTCGCCCCTTCTCTCTCCTCGCCCATTCTCCTCTCGCTCCTCCCTGCGACCACCGAGCGCCGCAACTCGCCAGCGACTCGCCACCGGCCACCTGTTCGCCTCCTCTCTCAGTCCGGCAGACCCCCCCCCCCCCCGACGACGCAAGCACCCCCCCCTCTCCGTCCCCTGTGTCGCAGGACGTCGGCGATCGAATCCGACGGCAGCCTCCAAGCTCCGGTGATCCCCCACCTTCGCTGCCTGTGTCCCTTGTCGTTGCCGACCTCCGAGCCTCTTCGCCTCCCCCTCTCTGAGTTCGGCAGACCTCTTGACGGCCACCTGTGACATCAGCGGCGACCTCCTGACTGGCGATCGGCTGCGCCAAAACCCCGACGCAGGGAAAGTCGGCGCCCCTTCCACTGAGCCTCTCTCCCTGTTACATCGGCGGTCTCGTTTCTTCCGGCCACCTGACGTTTACAATTGTCGGCGACAGCACCATCGTTGTCCCCTCTCTGCTATGGTTGTCGTGGTTCCCGATGATCGCCGCCGTCAACAAGCAACCCCGACGGCCCCGTTGTTGCGGCCTTTCGAGGTGAAAAACCCTCCCCTCCTTTTCTTCTCCTTTGTGAGGAGTTGATCGACAGGGGGCTGAGCAACCCAAATTTTTTTTTTTAAATTCCGCAGCCCATTTCATAGGGCAAAATTTTTTTTTTTAAAAAAAATCCAAAAAAAAATGACCCTGGGTGCAGTCAATGCACCCAGGGTCGGGTTGGCCGCACCCGCATCCGTGTCGAGTCGCGTCGACGCGGGTGCAGCACCCTGCTAGCCGAATCCCTGTGACATAGAACACAAACTCTTCTAACAGGACATCACACCAGCATCACACCCGCACCCAGGTGGGTGCGACACTTGGACACAGTTTCCTTTGAGTTAGGTAAAGTCAACCACACTGAGGTCCATTTCTATCCAAAAGTAAATTTAGTTAACTCTAATGAAGTCCATTTTTATCTATTTATACCCTCCTTGCACCACTGCACCCAAGTGTTTTTTAAAGTGCCGCATCGCTGTATCCGGACCCGTACTTGCACCCGCACCTATGTGACATAGACTAGATACAAACCAAGCCCATGCCAGCCTCCCTACTAGACCCACCTGATAACGGATCTTCACCATCATGTTTCTGAAACAAGGAATGAGCCAAAATAAGTAAATTCCATATATTTTTCCTCCTGCTAAGTCGCCAAAAAGCTGTGTTTTCCCACCAAAAGAATTTCTGTTAACAAACCTACAAGCTTATCACAACTATCTGTAATATCATGTACCTTTTTTATCTCTGTTCCCACATTTCATACACTTAGAGGGATAAAATGGTTCCACTTCAACCACTGCATGTTAAATATTAGCTTCACGAATTATCAACTTTCACCCATTATTTCATCACAGAGCTCCTTTATTTTTCTTCCCTTCTTTGGGTAATGCACACAAACCCCAATATAAACTTTCACCCATCATTTCATCACAGAGATCCTTTACTTTTCTTCCCTTCTTTGGGTAATGCACACAAACCATGTAGGAATTTTTTAGGCACCCTCTATCACCATTCTTGATAAAGTCAATGTTATTTATCAAAATCCTCTTGTTTGGGTGTCCTTACTGAGATCACAGTGTAGTACAGTCATTATAGATACAGACAACAGCGTTAAGATGATTCACGAATATGATTTCCAACATCATTACATCTTTCTCATGATCCCATACGCAAGGAGAAGACATATATTTTTTATGTTCCTTACATTCTCTGGTATACATATTCCTTACAGAAGCTAGAAAAACATACAACGATAAACAAACAAGAGAACATAATAATTAGAAGACTTGAATGATACCTTAATAACTAGATAATTCAAATGTCAATATAACTGGTAAACATAACCATGCCTTCTGTGAGTAAAACCTCATAAAACATAACCAGTTGTAAATAGCAAGCAAACATAGTAAGTAATATCTGAGAAACTCCTGAAATCCGGGCATTCAAACTTAAAGGAGATGATCAGCGAAACCTTTGACCAATCTTCTCCGCACCTCAACTTGAGATCAAATTCGCCTCTTAGCGAAAACTTAGTGATCCAAGCAATTAGTAGTTCCTACACTAAAGGTCGCTTAGGCTTAAGACAAAGGATCAGAGAAATCAATCAGCATCAACTTTGAACCCGCAGTGAGGCTCTTCAACAGAACTTCATAACCACGTCCTCTTGAGAAACAACTCGCGAAACCAAACACGGTAATAAATCACCGAAACCAGGTACAAGAAGCCCATCCGAGAGCATTACAAACAGCTTTCTGAAGCTTCCAGATACGTTCTGAAGAGAAAGTACACTTGGAGGGAAATGCATACAGAGGACAGACTTCTTCAACAGATAACAAGAAGAAAAGAAAATGCGATTACATGAATCTATGGAAGCAAGCGGTTTCCCCACTTAATCAACAAACATTGGTGGAAGACTAGTTGATGCAGAGATGATTGAACAACTACAAAAGAATAGATGGTTGATAACATAGAGCATTCATAAAACCGCTTCCGCTATGAACCTCACTTACCGATTTTTCCTTTTCCTGAGACTTTGTTAAAAGCATCAGAGAATTCTGAAAGCCCCTGCAGACGATCCACCGACTCCTAGCAACATCAGATCGCAACGAAGCGAAGCCTCATGTGAAGATGGAGAACGCCCGCGAAGCGTTGGAGAAGGAAACGGGGAATCGAGGATGCCTTCAGGTCGTCGTGCGCGCCAAATTTTGGGCTTCGCGCCTTTTTTTCTTGGCAATTCGTCTCGTCTTTGCAGAGTTTCCTCCCCCGCTCGCGCTCGAAAGGACACTAAAGTCTCCGTTTCGAATCTCACGGGGCGCCCAAAACCGTAGTGGGATGGGGCCTAGGCGGCGAAGCAGGCGGTCCAGGTTCAAATTTCATGGGCTTCATCCCTTGAGCAAGTTAAAGCATTGCTACTTCATGAGAAAAAAAGGGTAAGCCCAAGGAGTTTTATGCTGTCAGGACCGTGATTGTAAGTATGACAGGCACCAGTGCAGCTAGGTCTTTGATCCCGGAGGCAGTTTCTCGGTGTAAACATAAAAAAACAGAAATCTCTTACCAAACGAGGGATCCACTTGTTTGGTAGGAGCTGTTAGTGCATATCACCATGTACGGGGATGTTGAACCTAGGGGTGGCAATCAGGTCGGGTTGGCGGGTCAGCATACCTCAACACGAACCCGACCCGTTTATTAAACAGGTAACCCGACATGACATGGTTAACCCGTTTAATAAACGGGTCGGGTCGGGTAAACGGGTTGTCAGATTGGTGGGTTGGGTTCGGGTAAACGGGTTGGCGGGTCGGGTTCGGGTAAACGGGTTGACCCGCCCGCCTAACCCGTTTATTAAATGGGTCAGCCGGGTTGGCGGGTTGGCATACCCCTAACACAAACCCGACCCGTTTAATAAATGGGTTAGGCGGGTTGACCCGTTTACGACACAAACCCGTTTAAGCCAAACCCTAACCCGACTAAGAAGCGGGTTGGCGGGTCAGGTCAGATTTTGCCACCCCTAGTTGACCCCCCCAGCTTGCCTATCAAAATAAAATAAAAATATATCCAATGGGAATGATCCCAGTTATTCAAAAATTACAAAATTAAGGTTGGGAGATGAGGTGACATGGTCAAGAGCTAGGCTCATTTGGCTGGCCCAAAACTCACTCAAGCTCATAGAGTAAGCTCGACAACAAAAACCACAAGCAGCTCATGAAGCATATACTAGCCGAAGGGTGTTCAGGTTGGTTTGACTCAGCAAAACTTATTATATAGAGAGAGAGATTCGAAGATGAGAACTGGAAATACAAGAACTAATATGTGAACCACGATTTCCATGGTTTTTTGTTCTTTTTTCATGAATCTAGCCATACTGATGTGATCTGCATGCTTGGTTTTATAAGAACTCGCTCTTGAATAATCTATTTTGAAGCATAAAAGAGAATTTTTTAAGTCTTTAAAATCAATGACTCATAATCTTCATAAACAATGAAGCATTCAAAATTTTCATTTTTCATCTAAAATACACAATCCAATGGTTGATTCTTAGTAAATTCACCATGTTAAGCACATTCACATGGTTGGATTTGCAAATTTTTTTTTTTGAAAATGCCCATATTTCTAGTTCTCATATTTCAGTTCCTGTATTTTAGCGACTCTATAACGCCCCAAATATTTAACTTGAAAATTGTGAAATAATTTTTTCTTCTAAACAACAGCGAAAAAACTTTATTAAATCTTTGATCAAATTATTTGGGCGGGTTACAAGTAATAGTACAGACCCAAGGCATTAACTAAATTAAACTCTTGCATTAAAATACTACAAGTTTTAAATTTCAACTTAACGATTTATTACAAGTCATATTCCTCAGGACATCCGAAGAAGATATGGTCACATGGCTCTATCCGCAGCGACGACCGCAATTGCTCGCCATTCAGTTTCTTGAAAAATATTAATTCAGAAGGGGTTAGACTACCCCATCTGAGTAAGAAACATAATGTTCATATGAATGTGCATTGTGTCATGTGTACAAGTATATGTGCAACATGTTTAGATAAAACTAATAATCATTTAACAATTGATAAGTTTACAGGTCACTAAAGTCAAGTATTTCATAATATATTCCATCAACATCAAAGCAAGATCCATCATATGCATAAACCATATTCATATAAGTAATAACAACTTTAGAACTAATATGGATGTACACTTGACTTAACTAAAGCATTTCATATAAAGTGTGCATAAAGCACAAACATCAATATTCAACACGTCGTTCATAAGTTATCACTATTTTCATGTAAAGGAAAACCGATTTGAATCATGCCCTACAGGAGTCACTGCTTACTTCAACAATTTCAACATCAAGCAGTACACAACTACTTGAAGATTCTTCTTAATGCACTAACTTTATGTTTCATCTTATTAATTACCCTGTGGGTATGCACAGGCATTCAACATTGTAGCAGACTGAGACCACACGAGGGTCTATTATTTTATAACCCGTGTGACTAGCCGTACGGATATCCAAAGGGGACGGTTCATGACCGAGAGAGTACTCCCCAGTGGCTAGAACTAGAATTAGGATGCACAATGCATGTACTTCTGCAGAAGACTTGGATCTACCACCTAGGACGAATTGGTAGTTCTGGCCCCCTAACTCCGAGGAATGGGGACCAGGTAAGATGCCTAGCTCTCACAAAAACTAGAATGTCCCATGGAGTTTGTACCATCTACCCTCTCAAAGGTAGATCATGGGTCCGGTAACATACATCATCTTTCAGGTGTACTCAGAGCCCTGGGAAACCAGTAACATATACCGTTGTCAAGTATACCCAGTATCCCGAGAAACCAGTAATATATATTGTCTTTCAGGTATACCTAGAATCCTTTATTTATTTTATATGTGCATACTTTTCATTCTCATTTGTTTGGATCCAGTAAAATATATCATCTTTCAGGTGTACCCAGAACCTAAAATTTTTCATTTATGTTAACATGTACTAATTTAGCTTTTATTTTGGTGCTAGGGTACACATATCGTACCCCACTGGTTACGCCGCAACATGACATTATCCAACTTTATCATTTTTTTTAAGTGCTCGTATGGCACTCTTAGCTTTCTACGAAGTTGTAAGCTCATTTTTAAGCTTTCACATGATCATGGCGTGAAAATGTCCTTTATTTTACAAAACAAGCCCATACAACCGACACTAGACATGGAGATAATTACTTAACGCAATCATCATGAAATCCATGTGTATCATAAATGTTCACAGAGTACTACAAGAGTATTGTAAGCATAATTTTCAATATCTTATCATCATGCCACTGTAGTTTTTCATTGATTGAGCAATTATATCCAGCATATGTATTTACCAACGAACCACATACAAAACCATAGGCAATATGACTACGTCATTTCCATCTCGTTCACTCCTCATTACATACATTCTCTCTCTAAGTAGAAAGTACACTCATTATGCTATTTTAAACATGTGCGTTGTAGTGAGGTGTGCCATTACCAATGTCTTTCTACTTTAGTAAGTTTTAAGACCTAAGGTGAGTATGTATATAAAATTGAGGTCTTTCGAATTCAAGCATTTATTATCTAAAGATTGCACAAAAATCGTCGTCACTCAAAAGAAGTGATTATATGTATTTTTATACTCATGAGACCATCGTTGGTACGCAACGATTCATCAATAGGTAGTAGTCCCGCTATAGTTGATACTAGGCATTGGAAGGTATCTAAAGAAAAACCCAATATGAATATATATATTTTTGAACCTAACTCGGGTCAGGTTTAGGCATTACCAAGTCCGACTTAAGTAGGTATAAGGTAATTTGGTTTGGTTTCATAATCCTGTTCGAATGAAACTAACTTAAACCAATCTAGGAAATGACTAGCTTAAAAACTTGGAATATATACTTAATTTGGTCAAGCAGTGTTTCGTCGAATTTGGGTTCAGGTTTGAATGTGCAACTAAATGATCAACTCGAATTCAATTATTGACCGGATATAAAGTTTCCTACTAAACCAAAGCAATATATATATATATATATATATATATATATATATATATATATATATATATATATATATATATATATATATATATATATATATATTTAAAAGTCAAGTTGGTACTGCAGCAAACCCCATAGTGACAACACGTGGTGTTGTTCCGGTTTGCAGCGCGCAAGCCAACATAACACCCTACACTAGCTATGAACCAAAAGCATGACAGCACACAACCCAAGTAGGGTCGATAGAGCCTCAGGTCATGCTGGTTGGGCTGATCGGCATGGCTGGCCTATCCAGCACATGTCACCATGTTGCACGGCTTGTAGCCTACTACCCAAGAAACAAACAGTTGGGGTCTGGCAGACTCCAACTAGTGATGCAACCATACCATGGGGATTCAAACTTGCACCGTCTCAACACCTGGTAACATGCGCAAACTGCTCATGCCAGAGAAGTGGGGCCACCACTCTTAGTAAGACGCCATGGCTACAGCAGTAGGCCCGGGTCTACTGACCCGTGAACATTCAGGCCGACCACTAGGGTTAGGTGTGAGCATTTTTTTTCTAATAGGAACGTACCCATTTATCTGCCAGTCTTCAGAAAAAATGAGGGAGTTCATTTCATATGAAGTTGGGTTAACAGAATGACTCACCTATGCCTTATGAGTCTTCTAATTCTACATTCTAGGTCTACTAAAAATTTAATGTATGTGCATTTTCATATTGGTGAACACGTGGTAAATCAATTTCTTATGGGTAATACCAGCAGATGATGGTAAGTTAAACATTTTGATCCCCACTGTTACGTTGAACTGATTTGGCTGAACACATGAAAATTTAAAGTTTCACTAGAATGCTACTACATATGCTCAATTTGTGTAAGCATTGAACACTATTTCAATGCTTTATAACAGCACCCTGAGTCTACCTAACTCGGAACGTCATCAATTTGTATATTTACATTTTATATGTATCGACACCTATATATATATATATATATATATATATATATATATATATATATATATATATATATATATATATATAGAGAGAGAGAGAGAGAGAGAGAGAGAGAGAGACGATTTGATATGTATATACCCATCACCAGACAAAAATCATTTAAGATGCTAATTATAAAAAAAAATTATTTGGAGTTCTAGTGCTTGATCTCTGACCTGATTGGCTAGCTATATGTAATTTTTTTTTCATGGACTCAACTTAGGTACTAAGTTGCCAATAAGGTCTCACGGTTCTCTGTGGGATCTTTTATGATCTTAAGGCTGGACTGAGGTAGTTCCAGCAGATGAGCTTTCACCATATCTGAATGTAGCATGGATGGTTATCTATCCATAACAAAAGATGCACAAGTCGATTGGGTCTGACCTGCGTCTTACCGTCATAGGAGAGCAACCATCCTAAACATCCAACACTACAAGAAAATTGTTAATTAGCGACGGAAATTTGCGACGGATTTTTTCCGTCGCTAATTAGCGACAGATTAGCTAGAGAAACAATCTGTCGCTAATTCGTCGCTACTTAGCGACGGATTAGCGACTGCAATTTTTTTTCGCTAATTCTTATTACAAGAACACCATTTTAGCGATGGATTTAGAGAGGGAACTCTGTCGTCGCTAATCCGTCGCTAATTAGCGACGGCTTAGCGACAGAATATATTTCGTCGCTTTTTTGGTATTTTGATTTACGACGGCTTAGCGACGGAATTATTCCGTCGCTAAGCCGTCGCTAAATGTCGCGTAAATCCCTAATCCCATCCCTCTTTCTCTTTTTCCTGTTTCGCTGTCTTGCGCCCGCCCGCCGCCCTCTCCCTTTCGCCGCCCGCCGGCTCTCGCCACCGCCCGGCCGCTGCCGCTTGCCAGCCGTCGCTCCCCGTTCACCGCTCGCCAGCTGCCGCTCCACGTCAGCCTCCCGCCACCGCCCGGCGATGCGCAGGTAATCATTTCCGGTACGGTAAGTCATCTTCATTCTTCTTCTTATTCTTCTCCCGCCCCTTTTAGTTTTTCCGGCAGGGGGTCGGCCCCCTGCCTCGTTAGTATTTTCCGGCAAGGGGGCCATAAAACGCCATGGCTAGTACCCTTGACCCCATGGCCTATGCTGGGTTCGGCTTATGCAAAGGAGATAATGGCCACAGGAATTGAATCCAAACTGCCTGTCTAGCAGCTGGTTCTGTTCCAACTCCGCTAACCGCTAGGGTCATTGGTTGTTGATTCATACAATGATGGCATCCATCGCTGAACTGCCTTTCTTGAGCTTCAAAGAATTTTGTTGAGCTCTGGCTGAGAACCAAACAACCCATCCATGGTGGTTGGATGACATTCATTGCATTAAGGAATGACAGCTGAGGGGGATCCTGGCGGTATCATAAAGAGGGCCTCGTTAACAACTAGGCCCATGCACCCTTGTGCCCTAGGCATGCCAGGCAAACCTGCATAAGAACTTGTAGCACAGGAAGCCTTCTAATCTTTTTCCCCGTTTCCCTCCTTTTTTTAGGACTTCTTTTTACGTCCAACACTCGGGTGACTTCACGTTACGCTTCCAATTCTTTCATTCAAACATGGTTACTATACAGTATTCAATCAGTCAGACCTTGCAAGATGGATCCATTTACTACATGATTTCTATATCAAAGCAAAAGCAACAAAAAGCTTATGTTTCCACACCAAGCCACTGACCGTTCTCTTCCAGAAATGGTCTTTAATATCATTTAATAGTTGAGAACATGTAAATAAAGCTAACAAAACATCTCAACTATATACATATATATATATATATATATATATATATATATCATGAAACATTAAATATTTCAAAAATAAACTATATCAGTTATATATTATGGAGAGAAGATAGCCAAACACATCACAAATATGATATATAAAAAATATTTAATAAGACAATTTAAGATTTTTAAAAAATCATTAATTTTTCAAACACAATAGTCACCACATTGAATAAATGATTTAATTATAAAATAAATAAACAAACTACAATACACTAAAACACACACAAAAGAACCTAAAAATACCCATCAATACTCACCACATTGAAAACATCTCTTGTCTACCTACAATGATACTCAAAATAAGTGTATAAGCTACTAGAACAAGAGTATAATTATAATGTCACTTATGAGCTAAACAAAACACACAAAAACATGACTATTATAATGATAATCTTTTAGTTTTTCATTCTTGTAAAAGTTCTGTTTAGTCTTTTTGCTTCCTTTGCATAAGTGTTTGTGTTTCCCTAATTAGCTTCAATATTCATTGCAGTACATTACTTGCACACTTTATTTCATCGCATTTCATCATTAGATATATCATCATCAGTTTAGTTATTTTTTGCATTGCATAAGTGTTTGTGTTTTCCTAATTAGCTTCAATATTCATTTTAACACAGTGTTTTTTTGTGCAGATTTTTCAACGGAACTCGCTTGTGCCCCGCCACCCGTGGTAAATAAGTGACAAAAACAATGCAAATCGGGTAAATACCCGTGGTGAGTAAGTGATGCAAGCGTATCACATGTTATTTAATTTATTAGATGTAACACTTTATTGTTCACACACTCACTTAGTTGTTGATATTTAGGGTTGCTTTGTTGGAGTTCGGAGATCATGCTGAGCATGATTTTAATGTATGAATATGGAAGTGTTCTTATTTTTTGAGTACGGAGTCCATGCTAGGCATGGTAGTAGTTAGTGGGATATTGAAGTGTGTTTGCTGCAGATACATGTTTGACATTTGTTTGATATGAATTATTTCGATATATTGCAATGTTTGATGTGATGGTATTCATGCTTACATGTAGTTACTTTCAATTTGATTATGTCTTCCATGTGAAATTGTATACTGAAAGCATGCTTCAAATGAATGTATCGTGTCATGAATAGTTTGCACATGAAAATATTAAGTTATCAATGCATGCATCATAATTCTTGTGATTGTATGACATCATATATTGTATGATAAATTTGATATTTTCTTCATCATAGCATTCTGATGGTTCTCTTTTAACTGCTTAGGATACTATTCATAACATCATACGACAAAATGACTGCAAACCGTGAACGGATGTACCGTAGGATAGTGGACAATGAGTTATCGCATGAATATATGGATGGTGTTGACAGTTTTATAGAAGAAAGTCAAACTAGTAACGAGGAAGAATTCTCAAGCTAGTGAGCAAAATCTTATACTACAAACCTCTATTTAAATGCATTGCAGTACTTGATGTGAGTTGTATTGCAATACTTGGTGTGAATGATTAAAAATTTTATTTGAATGTATTGTAATACTTGATACGAATGATTTGAATGCATTGCAATGCTTGATGTGAATGACTTAAATGCATTGTAATACTTGATGTGAATTATTTGAATGTATTGTATGACATATGTTATTTGTTAGAATATGGTTCGTGGAGGTTATAGTGGTCGCTCATCCAGTAGTAGCCAGGCTCAGCCTTCATCTTCACGGGCTCCTGTGATAGGTATATCATATAACTAATTGGATGCTTGATTAGTTCAAATGCGTATTCTAAGAATTTCTAATGTATTTTTTTTACAGATGATGTTGCGCCTGTACACGACCCACCTACACCAGTTGATCACACAAGTCAACAACCAACACAGGAAACAGGGTCTTCTCAGGCTGGCACAAGAAGACTCATTCGAATAGTGTATATCGATAATCGACCGTAAGTATTTTGTTTTCAATTATTGCATATCTTTTAAATATTTTATATTGATATTTACTGTGTAACAATTCATGTGCAGCACGAGGTTTGAGCCACAAGAAGTAGTACGGGAGATTAAGAATTCACTTCTTCAACATCTACCAGGACCAGTTGCTCAATGGAAAGAGTACCCAAATGAAGTGTTAGACAGATTGTGGTCCTCATTCATGGTATACAGTTGTTCCTCATAGTTAATGTGTTTCATATTTAATTTATTTAAGCAATGTCTACTAACTTTCTGAAAATATTTGTAGGCTTCGAATCACTTCGCAACTACGGTGGAAGAAAATGATGCAAGGAAGGTGTGGCTGAAGGTGGCTGCCAATCGATTTGCAGACATGCTGCACACTATGAAGACTGCAACAAAAAAAACATCTGGCATAGTAGATGATCCATTACTGTGGAAGGGCCATGGTCCTATTACTATCAGGAGAGATTACTGGGATGAAATGTGTGATAAGTGGGTGGGAGATGCATTTAGAAATCGCTCTGCGAAGGCTGCACAAAATCGATCGAAGATGCCCGAAGCCCATCTACACACAGGTGGATCTAGGACATTTGGGAGCCACCTGAAGAAAATGGTAACTCATTAATATATAATATTAATTTTATAAGTATTGTTGCAAACTTGTGTACTAAATCTTTTGTTATTTAACTTCGCAAGAAGCAGAAAAAGGAGGCAGTGTACCATATAAGGATGTGTTTGTTGAAACACATAAACGGAAGACCACGGGAGTCTTCGTATCAGATAAGGCGAGAACGACAACGGTATGTATTAATTCTATTAATAATCATTGCAATATATATGCAAGTTATCATAATGTTATCATTAATTATTAATGAATACTTTAAACATTATTTTGTAGGAGGCATATGAGCAACAGATGGTAGAGCGATATGGTGATGACGCTACTCAACATCCATCATTTGATCCTACAGCATGGGTGACTGCAGCAGGTGAACCCAAAAAAGGTCGCGTGTTCGGGTTTGGGAGTAATATGAACACTTCACCAGTTATTGGTTCTTCCAGTTACGGCTCACCGACTTCTTGCGCCCACATAAGCTCCAAGCAGCCGACTATTCTTTCTGGTGATGATGTACGCCAGATCGTTAATGAATCACTGAATAACTACTTCCAATACACTGTCGCCCCCTTTCTCCGAAATGAGATCAAGACCGCTGTTCTGGAAAGGGGATCTTCGATTCCAAGTCTCTCTCAGATATAATCACATATTCAGTTTTTTGTCTGCCTTAGAACACATATGAGCATAATCGAATCACATATATAACTTTTTGCCTGCCTAAGAGTACATATGAGCATGCTATAATAACATATAAAGTTTTTTGATTGCCTTAGAGCACATATGAGCATGCTATAATAACATATAGACTTTTTTTATTGCCTTAGAGCACATATGAGCATGCTATAATCACATATAAAGTTTTTTTGCCTGCCTAAGAACACATATGAGCATGATAGAATCACATATAAAGTTTTTTTGACTGCATTAGAACACATATGAGCATGCTATAATCACATATTCAGTTTTTTGACTGCCTAAAAACACATATGAGCATGTTATAATCACATATATAGTTTTTTGCCTGCCTTAAAGCACATCTGAGCATGGTAGAATCACATATAGAGTTTTTCTAGCTGCCTTAGAATACATATGAACATGCTATAATCACATATTCAATTTTTTGACTGCCTTAGCACACATATGAGCATGATAGAATCACATATATATATAACTTTTTGTCTGCCTTAGAGCACATATGAGCATGATAGAATCACATATAGAGTTTTTTTATTGCCTTAGATCACACATGAGCACATGATAGAATCACATATAGTGTGTAATTTATTTCATTATATTTTGTTTATCAATACTGACTGTTCTTTTCTTGTGTAGGCTGCTAGCGATAATCAGCGTAGTGGAGCTGAAGGGACAGATAAAGACAATGAACAAGAAGACGCACAAAATCTTGGCGATGATTAGAGAACTGTGTTGAAGAAGTTCTATTTTTTTATGTTTCCTAATTGTAATTGTTGAATTGTAAATAATTAAACTTGTTAATTTTAAGGTGGAACGATTAATTGTTGTAGATTTTTGTTATATGAATTTTTTGTGTGGTTTGTTTTTTATTTACAGGAAATATAAATTGTACAAGAAATATAAATTGTACAGTTCTCGGTATTTAATTTTCAAATAAATTTTTTTTAATTTTGTTCCGTGTTTGCGACGGAACCATCCGTCGCTATTCATATTAATCTAGCGACGGCATAGCGACGGAAGTAAATCCGTCGCCAAGCCGTGGTCGTCGTTTAGTCTCGGCGGATTGGCGACGGAATATAGCGCTCGTTAGTCCGTCGCAATTAGCGACGGACCTGGCGACGGAATAATTACGTTGCCAGTTAGCGTCGAAATATTCGCGACGTAAGCATATCGTCGCCTCATTGTCGCTAATCCGTCGCTAACATGTGTAGCGACGGAATGTGGTCGTCGCTAATCTACTGCTTTGTTGTAGTGCAAATGTGAAGTTCGATGTTGAACATCTTGAACCTTTTGTCATAGGTAAGCAGGCTGGGGTGTGTACCAGCGTAACCTGATGCTTAGAAATCAATAGTTTCTCTTCCATACTATTTGAGAATTGAGAAACAAGATGACTACTACAATCTGATCGAAAAAACAAGTTCGCATAGCATAAATAAATTATCAAAATGAATGGGGTTGAGGTACTTGTATGTAACTACAAAAAATCGAGTTTTATTGCAATGAATCTGATGAATGATCATACATGCACATGCATCGACATAGAGATGGTAATTTTTTCCGTACATACTAGATCACATGATGTTGCACACATGTATAAAGAAAGGTATCCCTACATTAAGTAATATATGGTTACGTCTGCAGCAATATGCATATCCATTTCTTTCCTAACTATTTACTAAAATATATGTATCTTAATACATACATCCACACAGTCAAATGCATATATGTGCCCCACAACACTGCGCATACATAGAGAGAAGTTATGCCCTTATCTCTTGATAAATAAAAAATCTGAATAAAACCGATAGGCTGGTTTTGAAGTATCGTCTGTCCTGATGCTTCCCTTCAACATCGGTTGGTGGTTTTCGGCAATATCGAACCTTCCTCCGCCGGAATCAATGGTGGAAGGCGCAACAAAGTTAAATCACACGACTGGGCTGAGAGAGGGAATGAAGCTGGAGAGAGAGGAGAGGCGAGTTCCAAGGCACCTCATTTTTGTAAGGTCTCTCTCTCTAAAAAACAGATTACTAAATTTGCCTTCAATGCAGCCTTCCTAAAATGGTTGCTCACTTCTTCCCTTTCTTGAAACTCCCTCCTCCATATTCAAAATTCAAGAAGCCTTTCCATTTTCCATTAGCCATTATTGAGTTTCCCATTTGGGAATTCGTCCAACCCCCTCTTACCTTGAAAACGTGTTTTCCTATTAAAGTCACTTTAATGAGGAGTTACTAAAAAATTGTTGGTTATAAAGTATTTCTGCAAAAAGTGTCCTTGACGCACAAGGGGATTTAAACTGGGGATCTCCTCCCTATGGGGTAACAAGCCCCTCAAGTGCACCATGATGTGCTTCGTTGCAATACCTTGCAACATTAATGTATTTAATCTCGTTATGGTAGAATGACTTTTATACAAAAATGTTTTCTTTAGCAAAAACATTTTGGCGTCTAAGGGATTTGAACCCAAGTTCTCCTCCCTAAGAATACATCCTTCTAACCACTGAACCAACTCCTCTTTAGTTGCACCTTCTTGCAACTAATTTTTTTTTATCTTCTTATGAAAATCTGTCCAAGTCCCTATCATGTACATTTTCATAGGATTTTTCTGCGGATGGGGTTTTTGAACCAAGGTTGTGGTTCCACACAACCGTGCGTCCTACCACAACACCACAACATCACTTGTTGCAATATTGACCTTGTTTAATTTATTTATATACAAATTGATTTTTGACAAATCTCCAATACAAGTGGATAAAAATTATATTCTAGATCTTCTGAACCTAGATTTTTCGATCTTGATTGCAATTTGACCATATTTGGATCCATTAAGATCCAATTGGATTCTAATTGGGTTTCGAATCTGTTCAGGATCTGAATCCATTCGTCGTATCCGAATCCAAATACTGGATCCATTTGATCTTGTTTGGATTCAAGATCTATTTGGATCGACTCTATATCATTTTATCGTATTTATTTCAAAGGATTGTATTATTTATTTATTTTGATAATTATCAAATTTTTACGGGTTTTAGAGAGACTCTCTCTTACTATATATATATATATATAAAGGAGTATCATGGGATTCCCAAAGCGTCACATCATTGGATGCACGATTGTGCGACATGCTCCACTTGAAACGCTTTAGTGGCGGTCACCTAACTGCCACTAAAGAGTATAAAAGTGGGAAAAACCAGTGTCACTAATCACGTGCAATCAGTCATGCTCATTTGTTGGACAAGTGGTCAAACAAATTAGTTGTCTGACAATACACCGACCTTATATATATATATATAGATAGATAGAGAGAGAGAGAGAAGCATTTTTAACGAGGGTAAAACTAATAAATTTGAAACTTATTAAGTAAAATGTTTGTTTTCTTTAACTTTTTCTTTTTGGTAACGAGCAAACCTCACCGAGAACAGAGTCACTTAATGGGCCTGCCCTTTGCAAGGTAAACCTTAAGTGGAGACTCACCAACATCCAGGCCCTTATAAGATCTAAGGCTATATAACAAATATCATGAGATTTATAAAAAACCTTGCAACTATTTTGCAAGAAATTGCCTGAAAATTTAAAACAATAATCTTTAGCGAGATTTTCAAACCATGACAAATATCATGACATTTATAGTTTTAGCTGATATTTATTGTGAGATTTGTATTTTTAAATGTGTTTTATTTATATTTTCTTATAAAAAATAAATATTTTATATTTTTATTACCAAGATTTTATCAAAAAAGAATGCAAGATTTATAAAAAAAATCAAAATCTCTCTCACATAAATGGGAGTTAAACTTGGGACAAAGGGGTCAGTATCTTCCCCCACGTCTCCTATCACTTTTTTTTTTTGGAGGAGGATAATCCAAGCGGACCTCTTCCCCATGGCATCACTGACTGAATATTGGTTGGCCTTCATTTGGTAAAACCCATGAGGTCCCTGCTTCTCATCAAAGAGGACATCCAACTTCAACCTTACAACAAGAGATGTCACTTGTGGATTTCAAACTTGTAACCGTTGGATGTAGGAAGAGATGATGAGGTAATTTAAATAAAGAAAATAATTAGGAACCACTTCTTTATGGAGTGCTTTTAGACTTTGATGATGTGAAATAATCTCATATTGAAGAATCTCAAAAAGGCTGTGGGCTTTATAACCTACATGAAAATTCTAACACTTGTTCCAAAGAACAAGGAGATGGGATGGCTATCACACACGTGCGCGCTCGCTCGTCGCGTCGTGCTGTGTCGGGTTCAGGTTTGGGTTAAGGTAATTGGCTCTTTAAGTCCATATCCATTCTATGTTCAATGTTCGGGTAATTGATCCTTTGGGAAAAGAGAAATGAATAATGAATCATTCCGTTAACGGGTCACATTACTTCATAAATAGTAACAGGTCTCTTCCACAGTTTGGTATCCATTCAGAAGTTATAAAACATGGTTAGAGGGTTGCAGTTACGGATATACACAGAATGCAAGTGACTCTCGGTTTTCTTTCTTTTTGCTCTTCTGTGGGTGTTTTTCGAAGATGAAAGTTCTGCATCAATCATTCACTAAGGTTGTCTTCGAAGGATGATCTATCATCGGAGTGCACCGACTCAGATCGTCGAGGCTATTGTATCCTGGAGGAAGGACGACAAACCCTTTTTGCACCGTATGTGGGGGTGAATCTTCTTTAAGGGGAGTATTTTTATACGTCTTAACCTTTCGCAGAATAATAACATGTTTTATTTGTTGTTCTTATTATATTTCGTGTATATGTTTGATTTGTTGCTTTTGTCTGAATTTTGGTTTCAAACCGAATATAACATGCTTTTACGATTTGAATCAAATATTTTATTTGCATATCATGTTATATAAAAATTTGATTTATATCATGATTCAATTTTTTATTCTAAAATTAACTTCTTGTCTAGTAGGTGATATTCACATGTCACCCTTACCAGATGAGTGGAGATTGTTGGCAGTTTCATTGCGACATGGGTGAGGGTGTTTCCTTGAAAACTATTCACCATGGTTAAAAGGGGAATGATTGGATTTGAATAACTGAAGATAAAACTAGGCATTATTTTGAATTATAGGTGTTTTTAGGTATGAATTTGAATTTCTAGAAAAGTCAAGCATGTTTTTATAAATAGCCCAAAAATGAAACCCACATGTAAATGGTCAGCCCAGGCCACCCTAATCAGATCTTGGGTTGGATATGGGACTAGCTTACCTCAAATGAACTACGTCCATGCCCACTAACAATTTAGTCCTATGGATCCAATAAAATAAGCTTACTGTACCAGTTTTTGTGAGTCTAAATATGATTACCTACCAGGTCAAATCCACTAATAGTTACCCGAGTCTAAATATGATTATGCCCCAAGATCGCAACATATGGATGTCGGATCCAGTGACCCAGCCTTGCACCAATGGCTGCAGTCGCTTCTGTCATGTCACGTGGGCTCCACATGCGCAATGGTGCACATGATGGGACTTTCACATGCAATTGATTACCTATACCCATGTGCCATGGCACGTGTATGGTAGCGGAGTGTGCCTGCTGCCTACTGTACATAATCATTCCTTTTTGAAGAAAAGCAAAAGGAAAGCACAATTATTAGTTTTAGAATAAGAAATTGATATGTATGTGTTTGATTGCGCCACACCAAATTTGTGTTTGTTTTTTCTCAATAAGCAAACTGGTGGGGCTCCTCAGGGGTTCTGACGTATTGGGATGAGACTTAGGCTGCTACTCAGGTGGTTTAGGTTCAAATCTCATAAGAGACACTCATTGCACAAGCCTAATCGTGGTGACTTTCTGGAAAACAAGAAGTAAGCCCATGAAGTTATGCTGTCAGGACAGCAGGCAAAGCTAACCCGACTATGTCTTTGATCCTGAGGTGATTTTTTCGTGTAAATATCAACCAAAAAAAAAACTGAAGGGTATATTTTCTAGTTTGGAACCCGAGACCCCTTGGTTATGAATATAATAGTGCGAGCTGACCATTCAGTTATTTCAAACGACCCCACCAAATCCATGATTTTGCAAACATGTCATGTGAGAGACTCAAGTAACTTTAGATTCATGGATCACTCGATAAAAAGGGAAGAATGCATGTAAAGATATATAACTCCGCCTGTGTAGTTATACACTGCCGGTCCCAAGCCCGGATAAAGGAGGAGGGTTGCGGTAGGCCTGTGACAGCCAGCATAAAAACTTTGTCATATCCTATGAAAATGAATCAATATGAGAATTTCGTTGGGGCGTTCCCTACTGAGCGACGCGCTGTACTCTCTAGGCCCGGAGGCAGTGATAAATGTGCAAGGGTTGCTAGGTCGTCGCCCAGAAGCGACGCGTCACACCGGCGCCCGGGTGTGGTGTCAAATAGGCAAGGGTTCCCTCACTTTGTTGGACGGGTGGGGGTAAAGAAGTTAGTCCAAGACCATAAAATTAGGTTAGCCACTTGGAATATAGGGTCTTTAACTGGTAAGTTGGTAGAGTTAGTAGATGTTATGTGTAGGAGAAATATTGATATTTTATGTCTTCAAGAGACCAAATGGGTAGGTGAGAAAGCTAAAGTGATAGAACCTTGGGGATATAAGATTTGGTATACAGGAATAAATAGGAATAGGAATAGAGTAAAGATTGTTATGAGTCGTCAGTTTATAGATAATGTAGTTGAGGTCCGTAGGAAGGGTGATAGAATTTTACTTATTAAATTAGTATTAGGTACGGATATTATTAATATTATTAGTGTTTATGCACCTCAAGTAGGTTTAGATGATTCCATTAAGCATCAATTTTGGGAAGATTTAGATGGAGTAGTACAAGAGACATCTTATGGAGAAAAGCTTTTCATCGGCGGTGACCTTAATGAACATGTAGGCATTAGTAGGGATGGATTTGAGAATATCCATGGAGGCTATGGTATAGGAGAAAGAAATGAAAGTGGAGAAAGGATTTTAGATTTTTGTTTGTCCTATGATATGATCTTAGTAAACACTTGGTTTAGGAAGAGGGAGTCTCACCTAGTAACATTTAAAAGTGGGGTTAATACGAGTCAGATAGATTTTTTCCTACTTAGAAAGAGAGATAGGGGTTGTTGCATCGATTGTAAGGTTATACCAGGAGAAAGTGTAGCTACACAACATAGAGTCTTAATTTTAGATCTTAGAATTAGACAATGCCGCAAAAGGGATAGACATAGGATAGATCCTAGAATTAAGTGGTGGGCACTGAAAGGAGCTAAACAAGGAATGTTTGTAGAGCAGGTAGTTAAGGAAGTTGATTGGTGTCTCGAGGAGGATTCAGAATCAATGTGGAATAAGATAGCGGGTGGTATGAGAAAAGTAGCTAAGGAGGTATTGGGTGAGTCTAAAGGCGGTGCACCACTAGGTAAGGATACATCATGGTGGAACGAGGATGTCAAATTAGCTATTAAGGTTAAAAGAGAGTGTTATAGAAATCTAAGTAAGAGTCGTGATAATGAGAATTTGGAGAAGTATATGATAGCATAGAAGGAAGCTAAAAAAGTTGTTCGAAACGCGAGGGCTAAGGTATATAAGGAGGTTTATGACAAGTTGGATACCAAAGAAGGCGAGAAGGATATTTATAGGCTTGCAAAGATGAGAGATAGGAAATCGAAGGATTTGGGTATGGTTAGATGTATCAAAGATGAAACGCAAAGGGTTTTAGTCAAAGATGAGGAGATTAAGGAGAGATGGAAAGATTATTTTGATAAGCTATTTAATGATAGTCATGCTCAAGATCTTGGAGACTTCTCCATTCCTTTTCATGAGATAAATCGTGACTTCATGCGCAAGATTCAAAAGAAAGAAATTGCAGAGGCTTTGAAGAAAATGAAGTCAAGAAGGGCAGTTGGCCCAGATGGTATACCTATCGAGGCTTGAAAATGCTTGGGAGAGAAAGGTTTAGAATGATTGACAAATCTTTTTAACTTGATTTGGCGAACAAATAAGATGCCTAATGAGTGGAGGAAGAGTACTTTGGTGCCTTTATATAAGAATAAGGGTGATATACAAGATTGCACAAACTATCGTGGTATAAAACTCATGAGTCATACTATGAAACTTTGGGAGAGGGTGATTGAGTCTAGGTTGAGGAAGGTTGTCATGATATCGGAGAATCAATTTGGTTTTATGCCTGGAAGATCAACTATGGAAGCTATACATCTTCTTAGACAACTTATTGAAAGATATAGAGAGAGGAACAAAGATTTGCATATGGTTTTTATTGATTTAGAGAAGGCATACGATAGAGTACCTAGGGACGTTCTCTGGTGGACAATGATGAAGAAAGGTGTTTCTCTCAAGTACATTAGTATAATTAAAGATATGTATGAAGGAGTAGTAACCAATGTCCGCACTTGTGGAGGGGTGACAACCAATTTTCCGATAACGGTTGGGTTACATCAAGGATCTGCTTTAAGCCCTTTCCTATTTGCGATAGTGATGGATGAGCTTACGAGATCAATTCAAGAAAATGTACCGTGGTGTATGTTGTTTGCTGATGATATTGTTTTGATTGATGAGTCTAGAGCTGGGGTTAATGCTAAGTTAGAATTATGGAGACAGACATTGGAAGCTAGAGGTTTTAAGTTGAGTAAGAGTAAGACTGAATATATGGAATGTCGGTTTAGTAAGCAACGAAGTAGTGATGGGAGTGTAGTGAAGCTTGGTGAGCAAGATATACCGGTGAATGATTATTTCAAATATTTGGGATCTATCATTCAAAAGTATGGAGAAATTGATGGAGATGTAAATCATAGGATAAAGGTTGGGTGGATGAAATGGAAAAGTGCTACTGGAGTGCTGTGCGATCGTAGAATGCCATTGCGGTTGAAGGGAAAGTTTTATAGGACGACTATTAGACCCGCTTTACTATATGGTACGGAATGTTGGGCTGCCAAGAGACATCATATTCAAAAAATGAGTGTAGCTGAGATGCGGATGCTTAGATGGATGTGTGGAAATACAATAAAAGATAAGATTCGGAACGAAGAGATACGTAAGAAGGTAGGTGTTGCACCCATTGAGAATAAGATGCGAGAGAATCGTTTACGGTGGTTTGGACATATTCGGCGAAGGCCTAATGATGCTCCAGTTAGAAGGTTGGAGAAATGGGAAAATATATTAGTTAAAAGAGGTAGGGGTAGGCCTAGGAAGACTTGGATGGAGATGATAGGAAAGGATATGAATGCTTTGAACCTCACCGAGGACATGGCGTTGGATAGATATGATTGGAGGAAAAGGATTCATGTGGAAGACCCAAAATGAATTTCTTTTTTGGTTCATATCGCTGACCCCAATTGTTTTGGGATGAAGGCGTAGTTGTTGTTGTTGTTGTTGTAATGCATGTAAAGATATATGAATTTCATATTCATCTGTCTCTCTTTCTCAGGCTTTTAGTTCCAGTTTGAAATTATAACATCTGAGTTCTAAGATCTCGAATGCATTTTAATATCTCAAAACTTGCATTGAACAGTCTTTTTTATAGGCAAGCCGGGGTCAGACAGACCCCCACCAGTCATACAACCTTACCATTGGGTTTTGAACTTGCAATGTTTCAACTAGGGCTGGAGCAGGAATCTAAATTACATGCCTAATGTTAATTAAAAACACAACAAACCCTAAAAACTAATTAAACATTAAACTAAATCAATAACTTAAATCCTAAAACACATCATGCATTATGTTAATTAAGACAAAATATAACCCTTAAAATCAAAACTCTATCAAGCACTCATTTACTATTTAGAAAAGGAAATTGAAAAGAAATAGAAGAGAAAAAGAGGAAGAAGAAGACCCCACAACCAGCAACCAAGGGTACATGTAATAGCAGAAGAAAAAGCCATCAAAGGTCCACTGCAGCCCGCTGATGGTGCCGAACAACGCATGAGCCACACATGAGAGAGAGAGAGAGAGAGAGAGAGAGAGAGAGAGAGAGAGAGAGAGAGAGAGAGAGAGAGAGAGAGACCCTATGGGCCTTTGGGGGGGAGAGAGAGAGGTATGAAGGAAGCCAAAATGTCAAGGCCAGTGGCCCCCTTTGGATCAGGGCTGTCGGGCACCACACCCACCCTGACCCGGGTCAGGATGGGCACTACCCACATACCGTGCAGATCAGGGTGGGCCACCCTAACCCATACCCCTTGAGGATTTTGTGGGTCAAGGTAGGCACATGCCCACCCTCCCCACTCCTGGTCCCAACACAAGGTGACGTGCACAAAATACTACCAGACAAGTGGAGCCCCTGTTTGTTGCATTGAACGCAGTTGGCCTCCACAAAAAATAGTAGCTACAGGCACTGGGATACTAGCATTAATCAGCTTGTGCCACTTTTATGTGTTTAACATCAAATGTTAGTATAGGTCCATAGGAGTAAAAGCACTCCATTTTCCTGGCACTAAAAACGTCAATAATGCTACTGCTAGTATTTGAAGTGTTCGCCCGATTGAGAAGCCTGGGCCAGAGACACGAGCATCTCTAATAGTTGGATACCATATTCCAGTTGGTGTTCAAGCTTGGCTTGTTTTTTGTATCAAGCCGAGCTGAGCTTGAGCTCATGGCGAGCCCAAGTGAAATGAGTCGAGCTAGCTCGTTTAAAAAAAGATTTTCGGAATTGGAAATAGTAGAATTTGAACTCTTTAACTTATTGCAAGCCAAACTCTTCAACCATCTATATTATGATACAAAATATTTGTAAATTATATTTATTATTAATTCACGAAACATAAACAAACTGAACCGAGCCAAGCAATTTTTTTTTGAAAAGCAAATTGGGGTTAGGCAGACCCCACTAGTTATTATTCAACGTACCACTGGGGTTTGAACTTGTAATGTCCCACTGCAAGCAGACGTGCGCTGACAGCTCCTACCAACCACGCAGAGTCCCCGTTGGTAGAACCCAGCCAAACATTGATTGTTCATGTTCAGCTTGTTGGACCTATTTAAGCCCTTTTCAAGCCAAAGATGACTTGAGTCATCAGCAGCTCATCTCATTTCCTACTTCCAATCTCCTGAGATTTGAGATCCAAGGTAGTAAAAAACACGCACATTTGAAATGCATTCAACACATTGTAACATAAGAAAATTACTTATAGTCATGATTAGGGGTGTCAACGGGTCGGGTTTGGTTCGGACCCAGATGAAATCAGACTTGGACTAGATTTTTGGGTATGGTATCAGGTCCATACCTGGGTCTAAACGGGTCTACTATAAGAGAAACTATACCTGGACCTGATAAGAACTACATGAACTAGACCCGGACCATATCTGATAAAGTAATATATTTTAACATTAAAAATTTGTGGGTCTTAATCAGGATAAATAAAATGATAGACATCTTTTATGAAGCGTGGCAGCAATTTCTAGCATTGATCAACAACATTTTGAAAGTAGATTGCCATTGTTACATGCCTATTTCTTCAATAGGCCAATGAGGCACGACAGTCCTTTCTTACCGCTGCAAGCCTTTCGGTCGCTCGCTTATCACTTATAGAAACTTAGATAACTGAGAGTGCAAGAGAGCGAAAGAAGAGAGAGTGAGAGAAATTGCAATCACTCGGAAGCAATCACAACGAGGGTGAACAAAATAAAGCTCAACGCATTTGCATTCATTCACAATTTTGTTCGTAGGCTTATTCCAGTTCAGATCTTCAGGTTGATCCTTCAAGGTATTTATCAACCTAAACCAAAGTGCAAGGGTGGCCCGAAGAAAGTTACAAGTGACTCGACACTCACGTCAAGACACAACCAAAGCAAAATAGACTCTAGACACAATTATACTTTATACAGGCTCTCCCCCTTGAAATCATGCATCACCCTTGATGCTATCTTCTTCATGGAAGGCCTTGACTTCGGCTGGATAGCGACACTTCATCAAGAATGTTGGCTCCCACATTGGCTCCACTGTCTTCTCCTACTGTACTAAGTACTTCTTCACTTCACCAAAATAGTTGACCTTGTAGCGAAAGATCTTGCTAAGACGATTCTCAGCCAGTTTTGTTGTCGGAGTCCTCTGCAGAATAGAAGTATGTTGTGACACGTTACGTTTTGGATCCCCCTCATCCGCATAAAATGGTTTTAGGTTGCACACATGAAACACCGAGTGCACCTTGAAGTCTGGGGGCAGGTCCAGTACGCTATGTTGCCTACTTTCTTGGTGATGGTGAATGATCCCTCATACTTTCTGATCAATCTGCGATGCCATCTATGAAAGATGCTTGTATGATCTGGGTAAAGTTTCATCAACACTTTGGTCTTCAACACAGAACCCAATAGGTCGACGATGCTTGTCCTCCCACTTATTCATCCTCTTAGTCGTTTTGTGCAGAAACGCTTTCGCTGGCTCGGTCTGCTCATGCCAATCTCGAACAAACTGATAGACAAATGATGACCTTTCCTTCTCCTGTGCAGATAGAGTATGTGGGGTCAGCGACTGCTGTCGCGTAGCTATCTCGAATGGATTGTGGCCTGAAGACTCGATTTTCTGAAGATTGTAGCAGAATTGGGCCATGTTCAGGAGCTTCACCTAGTCCTTCTGATTGACACTAACAAAGTGCCTTAGGTACTACTCTAATAGTTTGTTGATGCTCTCGATCTGCCCATCGGTTTGTGGGTGAAAACTTTTGAAAATGGCAGATCTAAGCTGAGTAGTCAAAACACTTCACGCTAAAATTTACCCATGAAGCGAGCATCGCGATCACTCACAATACTTCTTGGTACACCCCAGTGCTTCACAACATACTTGACAAACAACTCTGCAGTCTTCTCGTCAGAGCATTCTTTGGAAGCTGGGATGAAGGTGGCATACTTAGAGAAATAGTCCACCGCCACCAAGATGGAGTTGAAGTCATCTACCTTCGGTAAGCTAATAATAAAGTCCATGAAAATGCTTTTCCAATGACGTTCTGAGATAGGTAGAGGCTCAAGGAGGCCGACAGTCTTCTGGTTGGTTCTCTTGTCTTGCTGTCAGACGATACACATTCACACATACTCTTTCACATCGTCTCTCATCTATGGCCAATAGTAACCACGCTTAAAGAGTGCTAAGGTTTGCTTCTGACCTAGATGACTGGACCATAAAGTATCATGTCACTTCTTAAGCAGTTCGTGGTGAAGACTTCCCCACCACGACACGAAGACGCGTTCCTCTTTAGTCATGAGAAGGTTGTCTCATAGCCAAAATCGATGCCTTTTCCGCTTGCGCTAGAGAGACAAGGTGTTACACTATCGTGTCATGTTGCATTCATTCATGGATGCAGTCCAGCAATGCGCCCTCCAAGTGAACTTCGAAAGGCTCTGCTCGCACAACTGTCAATTCTGCCTTGCGACTCAAGGAGTCAGTAATAACGTTGGTCTTCCCCATCTTATACTCTAAAGCAAAGTTGAACTCAGCTAGAAACATTTGCCACGAGCATGCTTGGGTGTCAAATTCTTTTGCGTCTAGAAATAACTCATGGCGACGTTGTCCATCTTGATGATGAACTGGGCACCAAGAAAATAGTGCTGCCAGGTCTTAAGGCAGTGCACAATGCTTGTCATCTCACGCTCGTATACAATGTAGTGCCTCTCCGCATCCTTTAGCTTCTGACTCTTGTAAGCAATCAGATGTCCTTCCTTCATAATAACTTTGTCGATGACGAAGTCTGAAGTATTTGTGTGGACTTCAAAGGGTCTTGAGTGGTCCGACAACCGTAGCACTGGTTTCCTCAGCAGTGCCTTCTTCAAGCCATTGAAGGCATCTTAGCAAGCTTCTGTCTAGAGTTATACCTGATTCTTTTTCAGCAAATCCGTGAGGGGTGCAACAATAAAGAAGTAGTCTTCAATGAATCACTGATAACAATTGGCTAAGCCAAAAAATGACCGCAACTCTGGTACCTTGGTCGGCAGATTCCATTCATGAATGACTCTTATCTTCCACCTATCCATGCACAACAAACCATGCCTCACAACATGGCCAAGGAAGCTTATCTCCTCCTGACCAAATAGACACTTATCTCGCTTGACATAGAGGTCATTCTCTTTCAACACCTGAAACACTGTTCGCAAATACCCAACATGTTTCTCCATGTTGCAGCTATAGATCACGATGTTGTCGAGATAGACTACCACGAACTTGTCTAAGTAAAAGTAGAAGATCTTGTTCATCAATGTCGTAAATATAGCTGACACATTAGTTAACCTGAATGACATTACTAGAAATTCATAGGCACCATAGCGAGTGACGCAAGTCATCTTAGGCTCATCACCATCAATAATCCTCACTTGCAAGTAACCCGATCACAGATCTAGCTTTGAAAAGACACAAGCACTGTCTAGCTAGTCGAACAAGTCTGTTATATGTAGCAACAGATACTTGTTCTTCACTGTGACCTTGTTCAATACACGATAATCCACTCATATCCATTTGGAACCATCATGGTTCACCTAGAAGAGCACAGGGTTGCCAAATGGTGCTTTAGAAGGACAAATAATGCATGCCTCCAACATCTCGTCCAGCTGTCTGCACAACTCCTTCAATTCAGCCGACCCCATACGATAAGGGATCATGGCAAAGGGCTTTGCTCCACTGGTCAACTTCATCTTGTGGTCGACCTCGCGTCTTGACGGTAGATGCTTCGACAGTTCTGGGGGCATCACTCTTCGAAACTCAGCCAACAGTGAGGCAAGGGTCAGCGTCACTGCTGCTTCTACCTTTCATTCTTTGGTGTGCACGAAGATTAGGAATGTCTGCTCTCTCCGGTTAACACCCTTCTTTAATTGCATAGTTGATAGCATTAAAGACTTACCTCAAAGAGTAAAACACTTTGTCGTATGTGAAGAGTTTGGCCCCATGATTGTCAACGAGTTAACCTTCGGCAACATCATCACATTCTATCTGTGAAGAAACCTCATGCCCAAACTCATCTGAAAATTGTTTATAGACACCACTAAAAAGTTGGCTTTGCCGACCCAATTCCTAATTTGGATAATCACATTCCTTGCTTTACCAAGGATTGGCTTGGCCTCAGAGTTCACCATCTTGATGGTCCTCTGCTTTGGCCCAGGCTTCAAGCTCAACCGCTTTACCTCTTTCTATGAGATAAAGTTATGTGTAGCCTCAGAGTCTACCATTGTTATAGTAGACTTCTCATTCGCAATGACTTTCAGGTACATGATTTCTTTGCTAACCGGCATGCTCTCGACTGCACAACTTCTAACTGCATTGATGGTCTGTATGCCTCCCATCTTGGGCTACAAAATCTCTACATTACTACTCTCTGCCTAAACTGCATTGTTCTGCCTATCATCCTTCATGAGACACTTTGGATATTGCCTAGCGATATGCCTATCGCCACAGAACCAACATGCACAATGTAATATCATGTGCAATAAGAATTTATAAGGGTTTGTTTTTTAATTTGGCCATATGAGTATGATCTACGTTCTTGGTTTTATAGGAAATGACTCTTAAATTAGCGAATTATGATGCAAAAGTAAGTTTTTTTTAGGCTTAAAAATCAATGACTCTCTTTTTTTAATATTCAAATATGAAAAAACTATGTTTTTTTTTTTGATAAACACAACCCAAGTTCTTAGTAAATGAACCATATCTAACACATTTGTAGGTAGATTTATAAGGAATAAAAACCAAAAATACTAATACACATGAAGTGCAAATATTTCAATAACCTTATATCATCCACTTAAATTTGTCCAACATGTAACATCATCCAGGTGGTAGAAGAACTCGATTAGGACTTTTCTGAGCAAGAATAGGATGCTTGCAATTTTCACACCACGCATTTTGATGGTATCAAATTGTTTACACGGTCTTAGTACAATACCATTGTAAAACCTGCTCCGACGAAATTGTCAGAGCGGATAAAGTCAAAAAAAAGGAAAAAAAAAGGTGGGGGGAAGACAGTTCTCCATTTTGGGGAACCGCCTCTCTCGTAACAAATTGATGGGATGAGGATAAACCTCATCCCCCGCGATGGACGAAGAGGGGGGTGAGGTTATCCTCACCCCCATCGTGAGAGCTATAAATAGCCCTCATAGTGCACCTCCCCCCACAACAGTCGAGCAAGAGGGAGAGAGCGGCAGAGAGTGAGGGAGAGAGACAAGAAAAAAAATTTCAAAGAGCATACCTAGAATTCGGTCGGGAATGCAGGTAATGACCTCCTCCCTCCTCTTGTTTTTCGATTGATCCAGGGTCGACAACCATTACTGCCAGCGATATGCAAAGGAACAAAAAAAAATATGGGACTGAAAAAAAAGAGAGAGCATATTGGTTCAGAGGCTGCCTCCCCTTCTCTGCAATTGAAATAACCAAAATACCATTGTGTGTACCCAAGATCCATTTTGGTAAAATGGGTATAACTTTACACTCAAAACTCAGAATCGAGTGAGGTTTAGTGCATTGAACTCGTATCGTAGAGGAGAATATTTGTGTCATCTAGTTTTGATCAAATCCAGGATACAAAAATTAAGGTCTTACGAGTCAATTCAAGAGGAGTATTTTGATAATTTTGTTAAAATATAAGTGGTGATGTGTATTAATACGAATGTGCTTGTATAATGATCAGATCCTACTATTAGAGTCACTTGAGACTCGATTGCAACCAGAACACAAGACTCATATTTGAGGTAAATGATATTATAAATAATTTTAGATGTGAATAAAGCTTTTTGTGTTGCATGTTATTATAATATTGTGAATTGGCATGATTAGCATGATAGCGTTTGAGTGTGATTATGATGTGCATAAAATGACCATGCATGATATTATGAGATTATTGCATACACATGTTAGTCATGGTATGCCATGCATATTAGAAAGAGATTATTTTGTGATAGCATATCTGTGTGATAAATTGCTAATAACATGCATTGTGATGATATTATGTTTAAACTTTATTCTATTAATGTTATATGAATGAATATATTGAGATTAGCTTGCATAACCCTTTAAATCTCGAAAGTGGCAACCTGTTGTAAGGGCTACCTGGTTCGCGGCAAAAGTGCAACCACCATAGAGAGTGGGTCGCCAGTGATTTAACGATGTGAAGACCCTACATCATTGCGTGCATAGTATGAGATAAGTGTGAACTTGAATGTCATCCTGAGATTAAAGAGTGAGATCCATCGTGATCATTTCACGATATCACTCATGAGAGAATGAGTGAAATATGAGTTTGAGAATATAGTTTAATGTGTGTAACCTAACTTATAACTTAAGATTATACTTACACAGTATTTGAGACTCTAGAGGATCATGAATGGTTGATAACCATCATGGTTAGGATGTAGCATAAACCATACCAAAATTGAGATTAAGCCTGACCTTCTGGCTAGCTATCGGTGGGGTTCCCTTTTTGTTTCACTGCAGTGTCTGGTGGTTCAGGAATCACTGAGAGTGTATGGTTCATTGTCTGACCAATATGTATAATTGAGGTATTCTACGTGGGTTGCTATGCCCATAGACAACTATGACCGATATAACAAACCTAGGATTAGTTTGGTGTGATAGAGTATTTAATAGAATAATAGAAGGATAATTAAAACATAGAAACCTGTGTGGTGTGTTGAAAATTAAACTCAGACTAGGGGCTTAGAGCCCACTACAATTATAAGTTAAAGTATTTATTTGCTTATAATTATTTTTTAGTGAGTTGTCGACACACTTCCCTGTATAATTACAACTGTAGGTTCCTAGCAGACTAGCACAGACAAGACATAATTGGTTACTTCTTCGGCAAAGCATTTGATAGTTTTTACTTTTCTTATTATTGAACATTTATGTATTTGTTATTTCTTATGTTATGAATGATGAACATTGTGAACGAAAGTGAGTTATTGGAGAATGAAAAAAAAAACAGTCATGTTTTCTATGTGTGAACTGTGTGTACTTTTACTTTGAGAAGTAATACCAACCGAACTCGGACTCCTGAGATCCTAGATCAGAGTATTACAAAGTGGTATCAGAGGCAGATTCACACAAAAGAATTCATCATTCATAACAAGTTTAATTACATAGAATATGATATAAGTCTCTACTTAATAAAGGCATGTTAGTGATTAGGTTGTTTTGTGATTAAGAATGGCTAGCGATCACGATAATCACGAAGATCCTATGAAGCTCTTGTTAGCCTTGAAGTGGTTGAAGGTATACTTTATGTTTCTAGTATTCTGGCACATGTGTTATTTGACTCTAGAGCTACACATAGTTTCACTACTTTAACTTTTGAAAAGCAGTTATTAGTTTCACCTTCATGATTGGGTGTTTCTCACTTGATAGAAACACCTATAGGCAAGTTCATTATAGTGGACACTGTGTATAACAATTGTATAGTAAAAATAAAAAACCATGAGTTGCCTGTGATCTTATTGCAACTCGATTTCAAAGATATAGATGGTGTCCTTGGCATTGATTGGTTGTCGAACCACCATGCCACCATTGATTACAAAAATAAGTGTGTCAGTTTTCAAACCCCCCAGATCCCAACTTTCACATATCAAGGTATTAGAAAACTACCCAAGCCAATGATCATATATTGCCTGAAGGCCCACAAATACATTCAAGAAAGATGCATTGGATTTCTGGCCTACATAAAGATCGAAGGGAGAGAAGAACTCACCTTATTTGATATAGTCATATTTTGTGAATATGTTGATATTTTTTCGAAGAAACTACTAGGTCTTCCTCTTGATCGAGAAGTTGAGTTCTAAATTGATCTTGTTTTTGGAGTAATGCTCATTTTGAAGGCTCGCTATTGGGTAAGACCTGCAGAATTTAAGAAAGGTTTTATATGACAGTCAGTATCTCCTTGGGGTGATCCAATTTTGTTCGTCAAGAAGAAGGACAAATCACTGTGAATGTATACAGATTATTGACAATGAATGTAGTTACCATCAAGAACACATATTCATTGCTGCACATTGATGATTTGTTTGATCAACTTTAATGAGCTGCATGTTTCTCGAAGTTGGATATGAGATCGGGTTATCATTAGTTAAAGATTAAGAAAGAATATGTGATTAAGACGACATTCAAATCAAGATACAACCATTATGAATTTTTGGTCATGCTTTTTTGTCTGACTAATACACCAGCGACCTTCATAAATATGATGCATAGGGTTTTTAGACTATGTTTGGATTAGTTCATGGTTGTATTTGTTGATGACATTCTTATTTATTCAACCACAATGGATCAACATGAGGAACACCTAAGGATAGTTCTGCAGACACTTAGAGAACACCAACTCTATGCCAAATTTTTTAAGTTTGCGTTTTGGTTGGAGCATGTGTCCTTTCTTGGTCATATTATTTCTAAAGATAAAATTATGGTAAACTTGCAAAAAATTGAAGCAGTCACCAATTGGGCTAGACCCAAGAATTCTACCGAGATTCATAGTTTCTTGCCATTGGCTAGGTACTACCAGCGTTTTGTAGAAGGGTTTTCTTTGTTGGCAGCTCCAATGATAAAACTCACTAAGAAAGACATAAAGTTTGAGTGAAATGACAAGTGTGAGCGGAGTTTTCAGAAGATAAAGAAGCATTTGACCACTGCTCTAGTATTGGTCTTACCTTCTGGATTTGAAGGTTTTACTATTTACAGTGATACCTCTCATAAGGGATTGTGTTGCGTTTTGATGCAACACGGTAGGTGATAGCTTATGCATCTCACCAACTCAAAATACATGAAGTCAATTATTCGACGATGACTTAAAGCTAGTAGTGGTTGTATTCGCCCTCAAGATATAAAAACACTACATATACGACAAGCAGTTTTAAGTTTTTACTGACCATCAAAACCTTAAATATTTATTTTTGCAGAGTGACTTGAACTTAAGACAAAGAAGATGGCTTGAATTTTTAAAAAATTATGTCTTTGAGCTGAAATATTACCCTGGAAAGGCGAATGTAATCACTGGTGCTCTTAATAGAAAGTCAGGAGCATTGACCAGACTTACAGATTGGGATTTATTTTTCTTGGTCGCGCATAAGAAAGCAGAAGCTCGGTGCTTACCAGTTTGGTTATTGTTTGTGCAAACCATATTGAGGTTAGAATTGTAGGAGCAAATTAAGAAAAAGCAACCCTTAGATCCAGAGTTGGCCCAAGTGAGGAAGAGGATTTTAGAAAGTAAGGAGACAAACTTCAAAGTTGATGATCAAGGACTTCTCAGATTTCATCATAGAGTGTGCATTACTAAGAATGACCAGCTCAGGAATCAGTTGTTGGGCGAGGCACACCACTCTAGGTATGTCATCTACTATGGTAGTACCAAAATGTATCGAGATATAACAGATACATTTTGGTGGAGCGGAATGAAGAGAGACATTGTTGAATTTGTAACCAAGTATCTTATGCGACAACAAGTGGAGATTGAGCACCAATGACCCGGTGGACTATTACAACCACTCTTCATACCTGAATGAAAATGGGCAGATGTCACTATGGACTTTGTCTCAGGACTTTCAAAGACCAAGAATGGAATGGATTCGGTATGGGCGATTGTAGACAGGCCAATTAAGTCAGCTCACTTCTTGGCCTATAAGACAACTCACTCTTATGACCAGTTGGCCCAACCTTTTATTAAAGACATAGTCAGACTTCATGGAGTACCCGATTCGATTATTTTAGATAGAGACTCCAAGTTCTCATCGCGGTTCTGACAAAGTTTTCAAGAAGCAATGAAAATGCAGTTCAAAATGAGTACGACATTTCACCCTCAGTCAGACAGACAGTTAGAACGAACCATTCAAACCCTGAAAGATATGCTATGGGCATGTACTTTAGAGTATAGTGACTCATGGAATGACATCCTACTTCTGATAGAGTTTGCCTACAATAATAGTTTTCAAGCAAGTATAGACATGACTTCATTTGAGGCACTATACAGTAGACGGTGCAGAACCCCCATGTGTTAGGATGAGGTCAGAGAAAGAAGATTGTTAAGGCCTGATATGGTATAGTGTATGACAAACCAAGTAAAATTTATTCGAGAACACCTTTTGGTAGCGCAAAGTCGACAAAAAAGTTATGCAGACCAAAGATATTGCGACTTAGAATTTAAGCAAGGTGATTATATATTTTTGAAGATATCTTCATTTAAGAGAGTGATGTGCTTTGATCGAAGAGGAAAATTAAGTCTGAGATATATTGGACCCTTTGAGATAGTCGTGAGAGTTGGTCAGACAACATACCGATTGGCTTTGCCACCTTCCTTGTCTCAAATTTATAACGTATTTCACGTCTCTATGCTGTAAAAATATGTGCCTGATCCCTCTCACATACTGGATGCAGTAGAGTCAGTGTTGAAAATACAAGATGATTTAAGTATGAGTGAGAAGCCTATAGAAATCTTAGATGCGAAAGTATAGAAGCTGAGAAACAAAGAAATATCTATAATATTAGTTAGATGGGGTCATCACAATAAACACAATGCTACATGGGAGCACGAATCAGACATCCGTGCATAATTTTTACAATTGTTTTCAGGTAAGATTCACAATGAATCTTCTTTTAACAGGGGTAGAATTGTAAAAATTTCTCCGACAAAACCGTCGAAGGGGATAAAGTAAAAAAAAAGGAGAAAGATAGTTCCCCATTTGGGGGAACTGCGTCTCTTGTAACAAATCAGGGGGATGAGGATAAACCTCACCCCCCATGATCGACGAGGGGGGGCAGGGGGTGGTGAGGTTATCCTCACCTTAGTGTGAGGACTATAAATAGCCCTCACATTGCGCCTCCCCTACCACAGTTGAGCAAGAGGGAGAGAGCGGCAGAGAACGAGGGAGAGAGACAAAAAAAATTAGAGCCATTATTGTCGGCGAGTTGTAGAGGAAAAAAAATGGGACTAAGAGAGAGAGTGGGCCGATGTCGGTGACTGACCCCTCTGCTACAGAGAGAAGGAGAGAGGGTTGACTCAGAGGCCGCCCCCCTCTCTGCAACTGAATGGACAAAAGGGGCAGAGCCCCTTCCGCTTTTGTTCCTTTAAAAAAAGGAGGCTGGATCGGTCTGGGTCCGAGCCAGGCGAGTGAAAAAAAAATCAGGTTGAACCGGTTTAGACCTAACTGGTTCAGGTTAAACCAGTTCAGAATAAACTGGTTCAGCTCAAATCGGTTCTGAACCAAATTAGGTCAGAGCGAACCAATTTGGACTGACTCAGACAGACCGACCTGGTCTGGGTTTGAACCAGACTGAGTCGGGTCTAATTGGGTCTCGGGTCTCAATTCGGATCCAGCATGATTTGGATCTAGATAACTTGGACCGATTCAAATAAAATTGGATCCAGATTGACTATTCTGAATCTAAAACAAAATTGTGTATGGTTTAGATCAGTACTAGATTTGGTTCAGATCAGAACTGGATCCGAGTCTAACTAAATGGATCAGTTCTGAATCTACATAAGAACTGAGTCTAGATCTAGTCCAACAGTTTTGGATCCAGATCAGTAATGGGTCTGGATCCAGTCAGACAGTTTTGGATCTAGATTAGAAATGTATCTAGATGGAGTTATAATTTAATTTTGAAATTTGAAAATAATTATTGAAATGTCCAAAGTACCCTTGTGTCTACTCAAGATTCATTTTGGTAAAATAGGTATAACTTTGCACTCCAAACTCAAAATCGGGTGAAGTTTAGTGCATTGGACTTGTATCATAAAGGAGAATCTTTGTATTCTCTGGTTTTAGTCAAATTAGGAGCATAAAAATCAAAGTCTCACAAGTTATTTTGGGAGACGTATTTTTGTAATTTTGTTAAAATATAAGTGGTGATGTATATTAATACAAATATACTTGTGTAATGATTAGATCCTACTATTAGAGTTGCTTGAGACTCAATTGCAACTAGAGCACAAGATTCATATTTGAGGTAAGGGATATTATAAGTAATTTTAGATGTGAATAAACCTTTTTGCATTGCATGTTATTGTAATATTGTGAATTGACATGAATAAAATGATACTTTTTTAGTGTGATTATGATGTACATAAAATGACCATGCATGATATTATGAGATGATTGCATAAAAATGTTAGTCATGGTATGTCATGTATATTAAAAAAAGATTATTTTATGATAGAATATCTATGTGATAAATTGATAATAGCATGCGTTATGATGAGATTGTGTTTAGACTTGAGTCTCTTTTATTCTATTAATGTTATGTGAATGGATATATTGAGATTAGCATGCATAACCCTTTAAAATCTAGAAGTGGTGACCTGTGATAAGGGCTACCTGATTCACGGCCAAAGTGCAACCACCATGGAGAGTAGGTCATCGGTGATTTAACGATGTGGAGACCCTACATCGTTGTGTGCTTAGTATGAGATAAGTGTGAACCCCGAATGTCATCCTGAGATTAAAGAGTGAGATCTATCGTGATCATTTCACGATATCACTCATGAGAGAATGAGTGAAATATGAGTTTGAGAATGTGATTCAATGTGTTGAACTTAGCTTATGACTTAGGGTTACACTCAAAAAGTATTTGAGACTCTAGACAATCATAGATAGTTGATAACCATCATAGTTAAGATGTAGCATGAACCATACCAAAATTGAGATTGAGCCTGACCTTCTGGCTAGTTATCGGTGGAGCCTTCTTTTTGTTTCACTGCAGTGTTTGGTGGTTCAGGGATCACTGAAAGTTTATGGCTCATTGTCTGGTCAACATGTTGAATTGGGGTGTTCTACGTGGGTTGCTACATCTATAGACGACTATGACTGGTATAGCAAACCTAGGATTAGTTTAGTGTGATAAAGTATTTAATAGAGTAATGGGGGGATAATTAAAACATATAAACTTGTGTGAATTGTTAAAAATTAAACTCAGACTAGGGGCTTAGAGCCCACTATAATTGTAAGTTAAAGTGTTTATTTGTTTATAATTATTTTTTAGTGGATTGTAGACTCACTCTTCTGTATAATTACAACTGTAGGTTCCTGGCACACTAGCACAGGTAGGACATGATTGGTTACTTCTTCGACAAAGCATTTGGTAGTTTTTATTTTTCTTATTATTGAACATTTATGTATTTGTTGTTTCTTATGTTATAAATGATAAACATTGTGAAAGAAAGTGAGTTATTGAAAAAAAAAATAGCCATGTTTTTATATGTGTGAACTGGGCATGCTTTCCCTCTGAAAAGTAATACCAACCAAACTCGGACTATCGAGGTCACAAATCAGGGTGTTAGAACCATGCAATTTTGAAAAACAACCTATTCTAAGACATACATGGACTTATAAAAAGTCAGGCCCAATGTGGCTTGCCCCCTTTAATTTGGTACATTAAATTCCATGTCAATCGTATATCCTATAGTGAATATTTTACAGTAATTCATGGTAAGGTTGCAAATGGGATGGCTTCATTAAGGGGCTTTTGCAAATTTTGGTTGTCTCGGATTTGATCCGACCCAACTGTCCAATGTATTTTTTGATCCGAAATCCAAACCTTTGCATCCCAAATTCAAGGGTATAATCTTAAGATTTAAGAGAATCAAAGAGTGTCACTATGTCCAATTCACATTGGTTTCTTTATGATGTATGATTCCTCTTTTGAATAACTGTTCATGGTTTGCTTTGGTTCATCTCTTTCAAGAAAAAGAGCTGCTGATGGCTGATTGGGTGTACTATAAACACAGAAAAATCAAGGAGGTGGTATCCCATGTGGTAAGCGGGGTCCGGTGTCATGCTGAAGGCCCAAGGTCGAATCCCTCTGCCACATGGGGGGGGGGGGGGGGGGGGGGCTGTTGTTCTAGTAGGGGTCAGCCTAACCCCAGCTTGCTTTTCAAAAAAAAAAAAGCAGAGAAAAGCACTAGAGTGTTTAAGGCCCATGACATGATGTAACGTGTCATTGGAGCAAGACCTTTGAAGGGTACACACGAAAATGGGTGGCGCAAAGAACATCCATGACCACATGCTGATCCCTCTAACTAGTCTACTTTTAGGATAGGAAGATGAATTGAGTGAGATGCATGTAGCCTTTAATTGAACGCCAAGTCATCCAATGCATCTAACAAGAATATTGAGAAAAAGTAAAGCAAAATGATGTTGCACCAGTAGTTTTCTATAATAAATAAGCTCTCACTCTCTCTCTCTCTATATATATATCTGTATGTAAGTGTAACTGAAATAAGTAAACCAACCAATTATGTAAATTGGTATGCACCGAGATTTTCTAGTTTAATGATATGATATCATATATGCGGCAGAGGATGAAATGTCTTCCATGATTCAACAATCATGCTACAAGTTGGTGGTGATAAGCCCTATGTTTACATGCATTTGTAACTGGTTTCTCATAAAATTTAGAAATGAAACGGAGATAATTGAACTGAAAACATAACACAATTTGTTTAAATAATCATACAATCCTCCTATTGTCATAATTAGCCTCTTTTGTCAAAATTATCACCACATTCCCTGTCATGTTCCTCCTAAAAGTCAAGAGGTGCCTGCATTGGGTCATAAAGAAAAGGATTTATTCGATGAATGTTCTCCTAAAAGTGAAGAGGCACCTGCATCCAGGCTAGTTTGAAGGATGAACAACAACAACAATCCTCATTTAACCTGTTTTTCAATTCTGGCAACAATAGCGAAGGTTGATGATAACTCTTGTTTTTCATTTTTTTTTCTTATTGAAGACATGAATTGGTGAAACTTCCAAATTTTGTTAAAACTTAAAACTTCCCCAATAAACGTAAGTTACCCCTACATTGAAACAAGATCAAATATATAACCAAGGTGTAACTTTGTCATCAGAGGATGAGCCGAGCCAATCATGAGAAGAAGAATTAGGCTAGAGTCATTCTGGAAAACTAAACCAATCATCATAAAAGAGAAGTAAATGAAATGAATGCTTAAAAGTCCCAAAAAATCCACTGCTAGGCTCCAATCCCATTGGATCAACCGAGTCTCATTAGATCAGTAGCATAACTTCAATAATGTGTTATAACTCTTATAGTGTGGACAATGAAATATTACCAATGTGTTTCCTGATTAGGATGATTATCGAACTTCAGCCCTATTGCTTGCAAAAGCCCACTTTGGCAGCAATACTCCATCAAGATTAGAAACCCTTTTGTAAATGCAAACCATTGTAACACAATCAAGATTACCCGTACCAATTAAATGGAGCCAACCACGCCCACAAACCCGATGAGTCTGAAGCCAATACATCATGGAGTTGCTACAAATAAGCAATCATATTCGGAAAAAAATCCACATTTCACCAGAACCCACGCAAATTTCACCAAAAATGTATAATAAAAAAATTAACAAAATTCCACATTCCAAACTCCTTTCTGCCTCGTAATCAGAACCCAGAAAAGAAATATCTAACCCTAATTCCATGAAAGAAAAATTATCTACGCCACCATCAAATAAATACCTAATCCACTATGATTGTACAAAGCCAGATGCAACGTTAAATGAAAAATCACATTAGGCAATATGAAAAAAAAAATCATAACTAAGGTACGGTCTCTATGACATCCATAAATGAAAAGCATGTTAATGTTCTCAGCGTACATGACATCCATAAATATAAGTTTGACAAACGATTGGCACACTTGGCATTCTTTACTTATTTCATTTTTTCATAACACCACCTTCATTTGCATATGTAGACATAGGACCAATGTCATAACAAATTTCTCATCATCATCGATCGATATCCAAACACATGTCTACGTTATTACATCTCCCCATATCTTCAGCCAAAAAAATGTCCAGTGTCACATTTCTCCACATTTTTAGTCGAACACATATCTGGTCTCTTAATGTTATCTGACATGTCCAACTTCTTTGCCATAATAAGATCTATAGATCAACTTGTGTCTATAGCTTTAACCTTTAGAAAAAAAAGAATGTAGACGTAAAACAATCAGATAAAAAAAAACTACCTGGTGCAGAGGTAAAACAAAATCAATTAACATGAATTAAAATATAACCCTTAATAATCTAACCAAAACTAAGCATTCAATTTTTAATGCATAATGAATGAGCTTACTAAAGCAACAACATTCAGAAATGCCGTTTAAGAAACAATTTTCAGCTATTTTGTATAGAACATTAGGAGACAATATAGAAGGATAACAAGACATGTTTGACACGGTTGAATTAAAATAATAATTTTCAAGCATGTATAGGCATGACTTCATTTAAGGCATTGTACGATAGACAATGCCGAATAGACAATGCCGAACCTCCTTGTATTGAGATGAGGTCGGAGAAATAAGATTGTTAAGACATGATAGGGTATAGCGTATGACCAATCAAGTAAAATTTATTTAAGGTCTTTTAACAACGCAAAATTGATAAAAACATCATGCAAACCAAAAACATCGTAAGTAAAATTATGCTAAACACATACATTAGCATATTCATACTCATCACTGGCAGTGTAAGTTTGTTTCTAGAACACCAATTAGCTGTTGTCCTATTGTTCCTGCCATTAGACTTGACGTCTCAATGTGATGAAGTCAAAAGCAGCCACCTAGTGGCATATATATCCACATAATCAGGTTTTGTTTTTAGCCTGTGACTATCTTGCACCGAATCAAATCCTTTGTTTTCTATCAATGATCCAGTGTACATATCATCAAAAACATGCCTGCCCCAGCAAAAAAAGTTAAAGGGAAAGGAAAAAGAAAAGTATATAATAACTTTTCTCCAGGTTTTTTAGATATGGGTATGGTTCACTAACATATATAAACCGGCATAGGATGCTTCAAATGAGCACCAACAAAAGTTCACCAACCTTACAAGGATGAGCCCCACTTGTTGAAGTACTTTCTTTGTGCAGAGAAACTGTAGCCAGTATACCAAACCTAAGGGCATGTTTGAATACACTGGATCTGTGATATGGGCAGCGGACATGGCATGGGTCCATGTTGGATCCGAAAGTCTCATAAATGATCCTCAAAACCCCCAAAATACGTGGCTTTTGGCCTTTTCTTCAAGTGGGGAAGATCCTTGGATTTGCAAGCCCAGGAACCTAGATTGCCTTGGACATGTAGGCGAGGCAACCAACCGAGATGTGGTTCTGTGTTTGGGGCAGAACACTAGGCTCCCTCTTTTTTAAGGTAGCAAAGCTCTTATTAATTGGGCAGAACTGGATCTGCTCACCAATCACATGCATCCTAATACAAAAAGAAACCCTTTCTTTTTTGTTTACATGAAGAAACTAGTCAAGTCGAGAGACTTGATATGCTAGAAAGTCCTATCAAGCAAGGATCGCCACAACCAATGGCATAAAACTCTTATTGAATGTTTTGGTTTGTTAGTTCAAGTCAAGCATTGAATTTGTCATGTAATTAGGAGTTATGGATAGTTTTGTCAATGTTTTTAGTAAATTTATTATGTAGGTTATCCTTGTACACAGTAACTCTCAAGTAATGAACTTAGTGGGTCATGTAGTGAAACATGTGTCAAATATAGTCATTAAGATGACATGTGAAGAGTTTATAAGAGTCAAGGCATGAAAATGGTGGTGCATGTCATTAGTATTCTTTAAGACAAAAATTCTTACTTGGAGATGAGACTCTTGAAAGAAATTAAGGTCAAAAGTTGTCATTTATGCATGAGAGGTGTCTAGAAAAGGCTCCCAACCCTTCATATACATATGAGACATGTATTTTGATTGAGTGAAGAATATTATTTAATAGATTGATGTTTTTTGAGTTCTTATTGTGAGCGCCTCTAATATTGTCTTTCAACCCCAAAGCTGCCCCCTCTTTCACCAGGGAGCCTGCTACTTTGGCCATATGTTAAGGGACAATACACCCGGGTATTGAACTGGTGACGTCCTTTAGCTTGAATGTCTTTAGCCAACCCACCCAGCTAGGCATGCCCATTCTTTGTGGCTAAAATAAAACCCTTGTATCAACATTCACTTTTAGATGTGCATTATCCAAACAAGGGACACCATTGGATCCATCGGTTTTCTGAAGGCCCTCTTAATTTATAGTTACGGCAGCCCTCCGGTAGGGGTGCAAATGGTTCGGATCTAGAACAACTAAATACATTAGGATTCATATTTGAATTGGATAAAAAAAAAAACAGCTAAAAAATTGCAAAACCTCCATCTTGGATCCCACTCATTTGCATCCTTACCCTCAAGCCAAGCTCAAAAGTAAGCTGTTTGGGAAACAAGTTGAAAATAAGGGTCTTTGCCAAAGAAGATGATGTGTGGCTGTTGTTTACTCTGTCCTGTTAGGTACTGACCAACTGCCATCATTCATGTTATCCATTTTTAGATTTCTTATTGCGAGAATAGCATGGTAATGAAAGCCACAAAAATATGATAAGGATCTGGTAACATCTTAGAGCAATTAATGACAGATCATAAGTTATCTATATAATAGAAAAGGATTAAGGCATAATTTTGCACTTAGGGTGGTTATTTGCTCAATGCATTCAGATAAAGTTTAGTGCATCGAGTGACTTTTGTAAATAGTTGATAGGTGTAGGGATGCAAAACGAGCCAAGCTAGCACGAGCTCAACCTGTTTAAGCTCAATTCGAACTCTTTAGGAAAAATAAATGAGATGAACTTAAATAAGGGTTCAGGTTCGATACACGTAAATGAGACAAACTTGAACAGCCGGTCCAGCTGAGTGTTTATATATTTTTGATAGATTGATGTTTTTTGAGTGCTTATATATTTATTATTTTAAATAAATTTTAATAGTTTTAGTAAAAATTTCATTGATAAATATATTTTATATATTAAAATATCATCGATTTCACTCATATCCCCTATGTCATTCTTATCTTCATACCCTTGGAATTTATAGATGCAAGTTCTTTTGATCAAATCAGTTCTCATAGATGTGATCTACATTCTTCATTTAGTGAAGATCTACGCTTAAATTGCCGAAATCGTGTGTGCAGGATTTTTTTTGGCAATTAAAAAATCAACGATTGACAAAACACAAAATTTTGTGATTTAAAAAGTTATTTTTTAACGAAAAAAATACAATCAAAGTGTGGATTCCTATTACATCGAGCATGCTGAATCCATCTGTAAGGCCAGATTTGATAAAAAAACATGCATCATAAGATTTAAGAAGGGTATGAAGAAGGGGGATGTCTCATGAAGGGATGAGCAGAACCGAACTCGAACTCAAAGACCATTAAAAATATTAACTATAACTCAATGGGTAAAAACTTGGAAAACATTAAACACATTGGTAAGGTGTTTTTGTCGGCTACTTATCTTGTAAAATGAGAAAATACAGGGATATTGTGAAAGCCCTCTCACCTAAACTCGGGTCTTTTTCACCTTGTTGGAGATGGTAAAAGTTAATGAGCCACAAATTTACTAGAGTATCTGCAGCAGAAGTTTCCAAAAGACTCAAGTTCAAGCAAACCTAACCCAACACTCTAAGACTTGATCTTGTCAACCAAATCTTCCTTTTTTTTTTAATTCAAGCTGGGTTTAGGCGGACCCCTATGAGTTCATTGTTTAATGTAAGATATACAGAATGAGTCCGGATCAGGTGCCATATGATGGCAAAAAATATTTGTGCCTTACACACCTGATCGGGCACGATTTTTTGTGTCAGCATATGGCACCTGATCCGGACTCCTACAGAATCACCCATTCATAAGTGGGTGTCAGTTGACAACGGGGGCTCAGTGTGGTTGGTAGGAGCTGTCATTGCATGTCTCTTTGTTGCGGGATGTTGCAGGTTCAAACCCCAGTGGTGTACGTTGAATAATAACTTGTGGGGGTCTGCCTAACTCTAGTTGGATTTAGAAAAAAAAAAAACAAAGTGGGTGCCAGTCAGGGGGATGATCTTTCCATGTCTTGTTAATTTCCTCGTAGCTAATCTAGCTAGACTTCTAACTAAAAGTTCAGTTTTATAATATTAAAGCTAATTTTAATAACTCTCTCATAATTATACAAATTATCCATCAGAGGGATGGGGGATGCCCAAAGTGGGACCCTATCTTCCAAAGCCTGATGTAAGACGCGGCCAGGTCAGGCCGATCCGTCTCTATCATCACCTTTCCAGCTATATTAATTAGATTCTTTCATAATTTTTTCCATGCCCTCCCCCCTTCTCTACCTTCCAAGCTTCCTCTCTTGGTAAAGTACCTTGCCTCTACGATTCCTTTCTCATCATTCCGCAATGCATATCCCATGTGCCATCCATTTTCGAAACTGCTGTGAATGTGGGGGATCCCATTGCCGCAAAAATCTCCATCTAGATGCCACCGGATGAGATGTATTTCCAAGGATACACGACTTGTTCTCACACACCATAAATTAAATCCTTTGTTATCTGCTGTTTGGATTTTCCTTTATCACCACAGATAGATTCATGATTCATCTCTTTCCATATACGCCATATAACATGGTAAGTTATGTCCCAACTCGCTTTAATCTTTTTTTTTTTCTTTAAATTTGCTCCGTGACCATCTTTCTAAATCCTCCTTTACACTTATTGCGGATCTCCAGTTCATTCCAAAGAGTTAGCTACTCTTTTCCAAACCTGCACCACCCACGGGCAATGAAGGAAACAGATCTTCATCGTATAATAGAGAGCTGATTGAGCCTACTCAAGTTTCAACCCAGTCCGGGTCTGACTAGGCTAGCTAGATTCTAGGTCTTGATGAGAATTTACTTACAACATACATAATTGCATGGAGTGCAAGGATGATAACTGAAGTTTTTGGCTATTCCTGTGTCAAGTTGAAGGCCTAGGATAGAATCCTTCTGGTGCATGGGGCTGCCATTGTTTAATTACATTTGGGTCACCCAAAAGATTGGTGGTTGTGTCCTCAACCGAAAGTTTTGCCTGAGTAGTGATCCTGTTCTCGGTGGCCAAAGTCTTTGGATGATTTACATATAAGCGTCTAACTGATGACAAATTTATACTTAGTCTCTTTCAAGTTTCACAGCTTTAAGACAGTTCATTGGGTTGCTTTCTTAAGTCTCTTTCAAGTTTCACAGCTTTAAGACAGTCCATTGGGTTGCTTTCTTATTCACCCAACTCTAATTAACTTTTGAAAATGACACAACTCATTTTTTATTTATTTATTGAATGTCGCTTTTGTATCCCTTTATTTTTGCAGCTATACTTGAGGGTAAATAAGTATTTTAAAAAAAACTAAATAATTTCGTGTATGGTTATTATATATTTGAAACCTGAGGCAGCTAAACATAAAATTGCTACATGTTAGGTGCCAATATGTAAATTATCCTAAAAGGTAACAAGACCAGCAGGTAACCACGGCTCTGCCATGCACGTGTGCATGCTGACCCACAATGTGTATGCCCCAAGAGAGAGAGAGAGAGAGAGAGAGACTAGACCTATAGATGGAATATGGATTTAGTTTAAAATTTAGTGAACAGCGATTCTCTTGATAACACTAATAATAATAATTAAAAAAAAGAAACAGTGATTCTCTTTTGATTGTTGATGGCATTGATTTAGTCGATGAAATGATGAAAATCTGCAAACCCACCTGGAAGGTCAAGTAAACAGGCGACAAAGTACACACTAAAAGCCTCAAACTGATGGTAATCTAAGTTAGCCAACAAAGAAAGCAAAGACGAGGAATAAGATAAAGAGGAGTAATGAAGGGCGGCCCCAGTGAATACTACATTCATTACTACCTCCATCTTGTGAAGGGCAAACCCTAAAGACCTAATCAAACAGGCAAGGACAATGAAGGACCACTAGCTCGTGTCTGCCCTCTCTCCCCTCCCCTACTGGTTAAAAGACCTAACCAGAAGGCTGGTTTCTTTCCCTAACCCTCAGGCCCCAATGCCATCAGCATCTTCATATCCCAAGTTGTTTTGATCAAATATGGCCTCACAGATGGATTCAGCATGGTTGATTTAATAAGAATCTATCCTTTGAATTGTATTTTTTTTCTGAAAATTTATGATTTTTTAGATCACAAGATTTTGCATTTTCTCGACCATTGATTTTAGAATTGCCAAAAATCCTGCAAACAAGTTGAATTTTGGTGATTCGAGTGTAGATCTTCACTAAATGGACAATGTAGATCACATCTAGGGAGTCCGATTTGATCAAAACAACTTCTTTTTTTAAAGCAGATCAGGTCATGCTGAAAATGAGCGTTTTTGCTCATGCGGACATTGTGGCCCTCTGTTTGCATTTTGGATGAATGCCACGTGGTTTTGTTGACTTTTGAGCTTTTTAAAATGCAAATCGGATGGCCACGATGTCAGCATGAGCAAAAACGCTCATTTTCAGTCCCACTCTGAGCGCCCGTTGGTTGATCAAAACAACTTATTTTGATATTTGAGATTAAAACAGCTTGCATCTGTGAAATCCCAAAGAAGGGGTATTAAGATAGGGATGATTTAGGGAATGAACCCCGACCCCTCCTTATAAATTCTACCCCAAATGGCATGATTAAACTTTTAAGTCAGTCTCTCTCTCTAATCCCATACAGAATCTTTTATTTCATTCTCTCCTCTCATAGTCTCGTTTACACCTTACACAGAAGTGATAGAACCACACCTTACCAGGCTACAACAAGCTTACTTGAAAAACTTGCCCTCATCTCCTTGCTCTCATAAAGCAACCATCATGGCTTAAATTGAATGATCATCTTTTACCATATATATAGCTCTAGAGGCACAAGAGCTCTACATCACCCCCCCCCCCCCCCCTCTCTCTCTCTCTCTCTCTCAGGTTCTCTTGGATTACTGAAAAAGATGATCTCATGGGGAGACCTGTACACCGTGCTGACGGCGGTGGTGCCCCTGTACGTGGCGATGATACTGGCGTACGGGTCGGTGAGGTGGTGGAAGATCTTCTCGCCGGACCAGTGCTCCGGGATCAACCGCTTCGTGGCCATCTTCGCCGTTCCGCTGCTCTCCTTCCACTTCATCGCCACCAACAACCCCTACACCATGAACCTCCGTTTCATCGCCGCTGACACCCTGCAGAAGGCCATCATGCTCGTCGCCCTCTCCCTCTGGACCAACCTTTCCCGCGCCGGCTCCATCGACTGGGCCATCACCATCTTCTCACTCTCCACCCTCCCCAACACCCTCGTCATGGGCATCCCCCTCCTCATTGCTATGTACGGCGAGTTCTCCGGCAGCCTCATGGTGCAGGTGGTGGTGCTCCAGTGCATCATCTGGTACACCCTCCTCCTCTTCCTCTTCGAGTACCGCGCGGCTAAGATGCTCATCATGGAGCAGTTCCCCGACACCGCCGCCTCCATCGTCTCCTTCAAGGTCGACTCTGACGTCGTCTCGCTCGACGGCCGCGAGTTCCTGCAGACGGAGGCCGAGGTCGGAGATGACGGCAAACTTCACGTCACCGTCCGGAAGTCGACGTCGTCGCGGTCCGTGATCTCACCCCGGAGGTCCGTCGGCCTCTCGTCCTGGACGCCGAGGCCATCGAACCTCACCGGCGCCGAGATCTACAGCCTCCACTCCTCCCGGAATCCGACCCCCCGGGGGTCCAACTTCAACGCCGCCGAATTCTACTCCGTCATGGGCGGTGGTGTAATTCCCCGGCAATCCAATTTCGGCCAGGCGGACATGTCGACTCCGCGGCTGTCGAACTTCGACGAGCAGCACAGCGTGAATTCTGCACATTTCGGCTTCCCAGGCATCGCCGGAAACCATTACAGCCACGCCGGGAGGAGCTTCTCTTCCTTGGCGCCCGACGCTTCTGGCAATGGCAACAATCACTTCGCGGCCTATCCGTCTCCGAACCTGGAGATTTTGAACTCGGCCGGAAAGATCCATAAGAAGGGCGGCTCGGAGCAGCAGCAAGCTAGGTCTCCGCAGAGGAGCGGGGTGAACCATGATACCAGAGAGCTGCACATGTTTGTTTGGAGCCCGAGCGCTTCGCCAGTATCTGAAGCCGGCGGCCTGGATGGGTTCAGCGGGACGGATTTCGGTGGCGCCGAGGATCAATCCGGGAAGGGCGATCATGGTGCTCAAGAGATCCGCATGCTGGTCTCTGACCACCACCCACCAAATGGTGCTCATAAAGGTGGTGGATCTTCTTCTTCTTTCTTGATTTTTTATGTGGGCGAGGAAAGGCTGTTTCTTTTTATGGTCAAGGCAATAATAACACCTTTTGATATTTATTTTTAAAAATAAAAAGATTGTGAAACTAATCTTGCTTTGTCGGTTTTTCATTGGTGAGCAGAGCCGGAAGATTTTGCAATTGAGAATTTCAGCTTCAAGGGAGGGATGGGAGGAGAAGAAGAAGAATCATTTGCCGTGGAGAAGGGAGGTCCAGGATTCCTGAAAATCGGCTGCAGCGCCACCGCCGAGCTCCACCCGAAGCCGCAAGGGGAGGACTCGAGGACCAACAAGCAGATGCCACCCACTAGTGTGATGACCAGGCTCATCTTGATAATGGTGTGGAGGAAACTCATTCGGAATCCAAACACTTACTCCAGTCTCATTGGTCTTACCTGGTCACTGATTGCTTTTAGGTAATTAATTCTAGCCTTGTAATCTCCAATAAAACTGAAATTGATGTTTGATACGATTCAAGTTCTTCACTCTTTACTGTTTGATTTGATTTTTCTCTGTTTGTGATCAGGTGGCAAGTGTCGATGCCCAAAATAATTGCGAAATCCATTTCTATATTGTCAGACGCTGGGCTCGGAATGGCCATGTTCAGTTTGGGTATGTGGTGATGATGTGATGTTTTTCTTGGTTATGTTTGGATGTGAGGCATATATTAAGATTAGCCGTTTTTTTTTATATGAACTTGTATCAGGACTATTTATGGCCCTGCAACCGAAGATTATCGCGTGCGGGAACTCAGTAGCAACGTTCGCCATGGCCGTTAGGTTCTTCACTGGCCCTGCCGTGATGGCTGCCGCTTCAATTGTCATTGGTCTTCGTGGCGTTCTTCTTCATGTTGCCATTGTTCAGGTATTATGAAGGACATAGTCACAGTCACGGGAAGCTTTTTGTTTCATGGGAAAGCTTGCTTAAAAAGCGGGAAACTTTCTGAAATAAGAAAAAGTTTTGGGAAATCCACTTCCGGAATACGGGAAACTTGATCCCCTTAAGTAGGAAAGCCGATTCCTCTTAGTTTTCCCAAATCGATTCTCTCTGGCTTTCTTAATATTTTCTTCTGGCTTCTTGTTACTTTCCACTCGATCGCTTCCCCCTCACATCCTAAGTTTTTCATATTAAAAAATAGTTATTTTATAACAAGCGCTCATTATGTTCATGTTCATGTCATTTTTTTTACTCCTGCTTCATATTGTTTTTTAAGTGTTTCATATTCATTTTTTGTGCTCTTGCATGATTTCTTCACAACACGTTTCTTGGGTCATACTACTTTTTAAAACTAGCTTCCCTGTTTCTGCTGCACACATTGCTTCTTGTACCCATTTCGTTTCCTAGAAACTATGGTGAAGAGAATAACATCCACCATCAACATCTCTCTCTCTCAAATCATGTTTGGTTGTTGGGCAGGCTGCTCTTCCTCAAGGCATTGTTCCGTTTGTGTTTGCCAAAGAATACAATGTCCATCCAGAGATTTTGAGCACAGGGTAATCCACCACAACCACAATCAGAATTTGCTTTCTTGGCGTATAATACTGTTCTATCAAAAGTCTTGATCTTGGCTGCTTTCTTTCTTGAATTTGTGGAAATGAATGGCTGCAGGGTTATATTTGGGATGCTGATTGCCTTACCAATCACGCTTGTCTACTACATTGTCTTGGGTTTGTGAAGCAAAGGTGAAGAAGAATAGGGAAGAAATCAAAAGAAGGAACTCTGGCGAGAAGAAATTGGATTAGGCATCTTCGGGACTCGAGTCAAAGGCTTGAACATAACCAGTTTCGTTAAGGAAGTTTTGGTTGGAGGAAACAAAAGAGAGTTTTTAAGGTGGATTCAATGATTGAACATAAAACATAAAAGTATTTGTAGAAAAAAAAATTAAAAGGAGGAAGTGATGAACTTCCACTCAATTGTCAAATTAATAACACACACGTCTATGAATGACAGAAACAATAACCAGAAAGGGATTGCATGCAGCGGAAAGCAATGGGTGGCCCCTATTCTATTGCTAATTTGCTATCTTTATTCTAAGCCTCAAAAGGATGAGAGAGAGAGAGGGACTTCTTGCTAGATGGTGTGATTCTTTTTCCTGTGTATTATTATTGAAAGTGGACTAGAAAATCAGTGCCCAGATGCACGGAGCATGCATAAAAAACAGATTACTTTTTGTGAATTTATTGATGTTTTTTTTTTATTTACACCCAGAAACCACCCCCCAAATCAGAGACCTAGCTTTGCGGTACTTATGATCACTGTCCTGGCAGCGTAAAACTCAGTGAGCTTACCCCTTGCCTGTAGAGATTTTGTTCTTGCAACTTTTTTTTTTTCTATTTGCCCAAAAAAGCTGATGTGAAATTTTTGAGGGGCTCGTTGTTTTCTTTGAATCGACCATATTTCGTGTTTTGTTCCTTTCATATTCAAAAGGTTTCTCAAACGGCTAGTACATGCCACGTGATTGGTTATTTCATCATAATATGTGGGTTTCGAAGAATCCATATCACAAAGATAAAGATGGAGCGTGTGATCCAATAATTGTGGGTTTCTCAAACGGCAAGAGTTCGTAAATTTTTTGAAATAATAGGATATGAGAAAACAGATTATCTTAATATTTATTCAAATATTTAATGCTTTAACTTTAAATATATAAAAATATAATTTATTGAAATGTTAATAAAAATATTTGAAGAATATTAAATATAGTAAATATTGTCCATATAATTTCGGTTGTGTTCCTTGGACAGAAAACAATAAAAGCCAGTTTGCAACGTTGTGTGATTCTGAAATTTTTATAAATTCTTGTGATTCCAAACCACAATTAATGACAGCAAAATCCTAGAGCATTTGCAAACATGAGAAAGTTTGCTGGTGATTATGATAGCTTTTGTAAAAGTTTTAAGCCATGTATACAACTTTTAGAGGTGGGCCACATAAGGCAAGGTGGTCGTGGGGCCTTACCCATTATGGTTTTTCCTCGCTTACTTGTAAGAGCTACGTGGCTTGTGAAAGTTGGTCCCAATATGACCTTGTGACCAACTTTCACAAGCTGTTTATTCTCAATTAAGGATATGAAAAATCAAGGATTTGACATATTGAAAGTTAATGAATTGACTTTTTTTTCCCTTAGAAGAAGTCATGATTTTCCACATAAAAGCAAACTTGAGAATGTGCATTACATAATCAATATTCTCATACACATTCTCAATAACAAACTTTTATAGCTTGTGATCAAAGCAAATATGCGCTAATGGCATGCTCTTGTGGCATAGTTTAGAATATTAATGTTTCTTCTTAGATTTTCATTATTTTTGCTTATATGGAGTTCTAGAAAGTCATTAATTATATTAACATGGTCAAAGTTAGGATAGCAATCTAAAACCGCCATTTTTACAGAAAGAAAGAGATAAAAAGTGATTAAAAAAAAACTGCCTAATTGTGCCCATCTCACCATACATTTCTCAGTCAGTGGGTGGTGGAAAAAATGGCTGCATTTCTATTTTCTTTTCTTTTTTTTTTACATTCCGACCATCCATTGGCTGGAAAATGGTTAGGCCATTTCCAGGCTGGCCTGAATCAACAGCGAGGGAGAGAGAGTTTTCTGAAAAACTCTTTTTTTAAATGTAAAAAAGGTAAAATGAGGATGCATTCTTCTTAATTTTTTCCTATTTTTAAAATTTGTACGTGGCCAGCTGGTACATGTAGCCATGGCATATACTTTCTCCCTAGAACCGCTCTCCTGCAAACAAGGCATGAGTCAACTAATTGGACATTCAGTGGTTTTTACTGGCTAATCAAATAACCAATATGAATACCAACGGGGGCTCCGCTTGCTCGGTAGGAGTTGTTAGTGCAAGTCACCATGTATTGGAAAGTTGCAAGTTCAAAACCCAATGGCATGTAATTGTGTATAAGGTGGGGGTCTGCCTAACCCCAGCTTGCCTATCAAAAATAAAATAAAATAAAATAACCAATATTAATAGGAAAGGAGTCCGTTTTTTACAAACAATGACTGATAGCACAATGTAGAAACTGATCGCAAACTAGAAAATATGACACATCTAGCCAATTGAGTTTTTTTATTGACACTTGCCTTTTTGTCACCTGAAAAATCAAACTTCTTGGTTGAAGCCACTTGCTTAGTGGTCCTATCATGGTGTCTGGTTTATTTAAACGAAAACTTATATGGCGCCTGATTTTTCCAAGTCACCCGTTTTTTTTTTTCAGGCAAGAAACTTAGTGAAGTGGTTTTGAGTTTTTTGACCAATATGATTGTTTCAGTTGATAAAAGGGCAAAACATAAAAAAAAAATAATTGGCCAAATTTATCATATTTTCTGATTCACAACTAATCTGTATATTATACCCAAAAGCTACAGCCAACCATCTTTATTATTATTATTATTATTATTATTATTAGTAGTAGTAGTAGTAGTAGTAGTAGTAGTAGTAGTAGTAGTAGTAGTAGTAGTAGTATTCGAACCTGCCTAAGAACAGGGGCTACTTGATAGATCCGCTGCTAGCTCTATTAGGGCGTCAACAGGTGGGGTTTGGTCAGACCTAGATAGAACCTGCAGACCCAAACCTGATTTGAGATGATGGTACCAGGTTCGGGCCCATCATAAGATAAATTAACCATACCTGAATCCTATAAAGATTACATGAACCAGACTGGAACCCTACTTGGTATTTTTTATCATTTTTACATTGAAAAATTGCAGATCTTAATTGGAACTCGAGTGGAGCTCCGGTCTGGCATGAAATTTCACAAACCATACCCATCTCTATATATTAATCGGACCCTTCAGGTCTGACACAGATTCTAATCGGGCCTTCTTATATATTTATCACCAAACCCTGACCTTGTAGGGTTTGGTACGGGTCGGGTATGGGTATGGGTCAAACCTGACCCATTGACACCCTATAGGCTTGGCTATCGTGCAATGACGAGATTAGACTTGACTTATTTTGGTATCAATCAAATCTTATTAACAAGAATTTTCACCGGATGTGGTAGCATGCAAGAGACATGATATGGACTAGGAAGGACTGTTTTAAAAAAAGGAGTTGTTCTGATTAATGGTTTTGACGAAGGCAAAGGTTTAGAAGTGAACACTAGAAACTTTTTTTTTTTTCAAAGCTCAAATGCAACAAATTTGAATAGAAAATGAAAGATTGAAACGATGGCATAGTGATTATTGATAGAATTTATTCAGTCCGCGCCGTAGATCTCACTTGATGGAGATGTCGGTGGGCCCCACTTTCATGGTTCTCCAGCGATATTATATCATGATTTTTTTGAAGGAATTATCGAATAGTATAGCCGTAATTTTCACCAATTTTATGTATTTTATGAATTACATGTATTTGAAAAACAATGGATAGCTAATCTTTTATTAGTAAGTTGTCTATTAATGTATAAGAAAATCATTAACATGGTAAGCATAGTTTTTTGTTGCCGTCTAATTTGGTTTATGTAATTATTTTTTTCAAATGCAGTTTCTTATTAAAATAAGTATTTTATTTTAAATGTATATCGAATTTTATATCTTCATTAATTTTATTTTTTGTCATAATCAAGATTTTAATTTAAACCTCATGTATATAGAATGTGGCCATATGGACAAGCCATTGCACCGATCCTAGTGTCAAGATTAATTGCACATAATTCTGCTAGGAGTGGGGCATAAAAATACTTGGATTCCCACACAAAGTTAATGGACGTCCCACCGTCTTTTGTTTCAAGCAACTCAATGGCCAATACCGAATTTGACTAATCGGATTCAAATTTGGATTCTTATGGATAAAACCGCATACTGAATCCGATTCTTTTTTTATTTGGATATCCATCACATTCAACAGCAAAACTCAAAATCAAGTACAAATTAATCTCATTATTATTCATATTCTATTTGGCTTACCAAAATAATTAACCAATTTGAGTCAGATTCGGTTTGATATTAAATAAAACCCGAACCATTGATATCCCTACATGAACTTCTTCATCTTGCTTCTTATAAAAGAAGAAAAGCCAGTGGCCAACAAGGAAGTAAATGCATATGCAATGCAGCTGCTTACTGCCTCTCTCCACATGAGGAGATGTGGCAAGCATAGCGACAAATGCGGTGATATTTTCATAAATCTTGCAAGTATTTTTATGAAAATTCTCACGATAATATCATGAGAAATTTCTTGAAAGTCAAAAACAATAATTTCTCTTGATATTTTCAAAATATCATGATTTTTCATCCAAACAAAAATATCATAATTTAAATGTGATATTTATGTTTTTAATTAATGGCTATTTATCATGAACAAAAAGCCAATGTGCTTTTTATTCTTAAATATTTTTCATTTATATTTTCTTATAAATTTTTTCTATTTTTTAATTCTTGTTTTGCCAATATTTTGCCAAAAATACAAGATTTAAAAAAAATCAAATTATCGTGAGTTTTTAACTTCCTATATTATGCCGTTTTTAGCTTTTGTCAATATGGTGGCAACAACATCAGACAGTTCTGCTACTCATTAACGTCATTGAGTCCATATTCATGCAAATATCATGATAGGAAGGAAATGTAGCCCCATATGAGGGAGACCTGCATTTATTGCATTTGTAAACAAGCTAGGCAATTATTTCTTGGATGCTAATAAAGCCAAATGCTTCCGTACTTGTGATTAACCATGGTTGCTACTAAGAACACATGAGATGTCCACGCTTTTATAGACAGAGAGTTAATGAAGATGAGGATAATAAATCGATGTCGACAATGATAATAATAATAATAATAATAATTATTATTATTATTATTATTGTTTTTGTTATTAAAATAATTTACATAAACCAACGGGGGGCCACGTCACCTTGTGTTGGGACGTTGCAAGTTCGAACCCCCAAATGGTATGGTTGTATAACTGGTAACCAGCTTTCAAAAAATAATAATTTACATAGGCGACTTGTGAATGTAACTAAAGTGACGGGACGTCACAAGTTTGAAACCCATAAGTGGCGTTATTTACCGCAAGGTCAAAACAGAGAGTACACCCAGACGATTTGCATTTTAAAAACGCTCATGTTCAGCATGACTTCCGTAGAGAGGACTTCAAGGTTGTTGTTTTTAAAGGCAAGCTGGCATTAAGCAGACTCTCACTAATTATTATTCAAGTACCACTGGGTTTCGAAACTGCAACCTCTCACTGCAAGGACTTCAAGGGCACGTTTGTACGCGAGAAAGATGTAGGAAAAGTGATGCAAAATGGAAAAAATCTGTAAGGATTTTTTTAATCTTTCAAACAATAGACTTTTTTGCTGAGAGAATTTTTTTAAAAAGTATACTTTTAGATAGAAAAGATTCCTCGGTGGGGTGGTGGAAGAATGTTTTTAAAAATTTTTATTTTTACTCTTCACCATCACCACCATCCTCATCTCTCACATTTTTTCCCTTTGTTTTTCTCATGCTACACAAACAAGTGAAAGACTTTCTTTTAGAGAACTTTTCAAATAAAAAAACTCTCATATATAGGCAAAACTTTCTTTTCCTATGAGAGTTCTGCTCTGTTCAAAATGTGCCTCAACGGGTTTCCAATTTGTGGTCTGGCAAATATATATTTAGCCACCTCAATCTTCACGCATTCATGATCGACACCCATTTTTTTTAAATTACTGAAATGACCACCTTGATTGCCTTGTACCCATTTAAATTTAGATGTATTTCTCGATTGAAGCTACAAATAGGAGTTACAAAAGTGATATTCAATCATAGTTAAGAGTTTAGAGTTAGGTGATATAAAGAGTAATTTAGGTGGTCGTTACAGCAATTTTTGAAACCAATTGTATGAAACTAATTAGTCGGCTAATTGTAAATTAATCCATATGTTAGGTGCCCATAAGGAAGTTACTCTTATTGTTATTGTTGTTGTCGTTACTATTATTTTACATACATAGTAAGCTAAGTAGGCCGACCCTTACCAGTTATACAATCATGTATCATTGGGATTCGAATTGCAACCTCCCAACACAAGGAGACGTGAACTAACTGCTACTGCCGGAGCCCTCGGTTAGTAAACAAATGTGTTCATACCTCTCCCTCCCTAAGAAAATACTTTTCTTTCAATGTGGCCCTTTCAAAAGGAAGAGGTTTTCATGAGCGGGAGTGTAACAAACACCCCCTAAGAGAAACAAGGAAACGCTCACCTACGGTTGGCCTAAAGCACTGAAAAATTCCAAGACAATGAAGGACGTCATAGATCATTTTTGTGCTTCCCTTCTTTCTTTCTTTTGCTTAATTTTTTCCTTTAAGCTTATTTATGATGTTTCTTTTTATATCATATTTCTATAGAAAAATAACACCATCAAAGGACAAGATGGTAACAAGGTCGCTGTGGGAAATCGTAGCAGTGCAAGTAGATTATATTTTAAAGGCAATCTGGGTGTTCCCCTATGACCTACTATGTACAGTTGTGTTTGGAGTCTATTTTACTTTGGTTGAGTTACTTGTAACTTTCTTCGAGGCACTCTTATACTTTGGTTCATGTTGATCAATACCTTGAAGGGTTGACTTATAAATTTGAACTGTAATGAGCCCTCGATAAAAAATGTGAATGAATGCAAATGCGAAGTGCTTTCTTTTGTTCACCATCGTTGTGATTGTAATTTTCTTCCTCTTTAATCTATCATTTTCTTGCATTATTAACTATCAAAGCTTTTGCAACGGCAAGTGAGCGATCAGAAGGCTTGTGGTGGTAAAGAAGGATTGTCACATCACACTGGCCTATTGAAGAAGTAAGCCCGTGATAAGTGGTACCAGAGCTCATTCTCGAGCTGAAGAAGGGACTTAGGAGTCGATGTTGAGAGACGCACCGACAAGCCATGATTTGTGATTCAGACATCGTAGCGACCCGATACAACTTATATAGCACCAAAGGTAATGCAATTGCCGAAGGCGAGGAGATGGGTTCACCTCGAGGCCATGAGCAGATGACTAAAATTGTCAACAGACTAGTGGCAGATGTGACTTTGCACAAGGAAGCAATTTCACCCGCAGTTGAGTCATTCGGAAGATTGGACAGCGAGGTGAGAAGCCTGCGAGAGCAGGTAAACTTGCTGATGAGACTGATTACTTCACTAACTATGACAGTGACAACCCTGTAGACTGAAGTAGAGGAGCTTCAGCTGAAGAACCACACTCTACAGTGGGCAGTTACCCTAAATGGCAGAAATGGTGATAGGCCATCAAAGATAGATGTACCGAGGCTAGTGAAAATTAATGATTTCAAGGATAGCAAGGCCATAGAGAACCTTCTTTTCTAGGTGAAAAACTACTTGGGCATTCAAAATGTATTGGCCAAAGATCTAAGGGTGAAGGCAACAACAACTCTACTTGATGGAGATGCTATAGCCTGGTAGAGACAGAAACGTAGCGACATGAAAAGAAGCTACTTTGTGATTGATACCTTTGAAGCCTTTAAAATTGAGGTATGAAACTACTTTATGTTGAGGAATGTACAACGTCAAACTTATCAGGTGGTGGCAAAATAAGAGCATATTGGAGCCCTGATATACTACATCAGGACCTTCCAGAAGCTCATGTTAGACGTACCTAATATGTCGGATAAAGACAGACTCAACTGGTTTATTATGGGACTACAACATAGGACACAGTCCGAAGTGAAAAAGAGAAATCCTGAGACTTTGGAAGATGTGTATGTGACAGCCGAATGATTAGTGGATACACAACGCAAGTCCTTCACTCTATCGACTAAGGGTGGAAAGAAGCCGAACAACAAAGGCAAGAAGGAGGATCAGCGTGACAATAAAGGTGAGGTGTCGACCCAACACCATTCTGACATGAGATAGAATTTTAGAAAGTATAACAATAACGACAATAAAAAGTTGGTTGTGACTTGTTGGTTCTGTAGCGATAGACATATCGCTAGGCAATGTCCAAAGTGCCTCATGAGGGACTACGAACAGGCCAATGCAGTGCAGGCAGAGAGTAATAACGTTGAAGTCATATAACCAAGATGGGGGTCATGCAGACAAAAAATGCAGTTAGAAGTTGTGCAGTCGAGGAGATGTCAGTTAGCAAAGAACTCATGTATCTAGAAATCATTGTGAATGAAAAGTTTACTACGACAATGGTAGACTCTGTAGCCACGCATTACTTTATCTCACATGAAGAAGCGAAGCAGTTGAGCTTAAAGCCTGGGCCAAAGCAGAGGATCACCAAGACGGTAAACTTTGAGGCCAAGTCAAACCTTGATAAAGAAAGGGATGTGGTGATCCAAATTGAGAGTTGGGCCAACAAAGCCAACTTTTCAGTGGTATCTCTGGACGACTTTGAGATAATTTTGGGCATGTAGTTTCTTCATAGCCAGAATGTGATAATGTTGCCGAAGTTCAACTCACTGACAGTTATGGAGTCAAACCTTTCACACACAGTGCAATACCTTACTCTTGAAATCAAGGCTTCAATGTTATCCGCTATGTAGTTGAAGAAGGGTATCAAGTGGGGAGAGCATGAATTTCTAGTCGTCGTGCACACCAAAAAGGGAAGGCGAAAGTAACAGTGTTTTCGACCATTGCCCTACTATTGACTGAGTTTTAGGGAATGATGCCCTAAAATTATCGAAGAATCTGGCGTCGAGACACGAGGTCGAACACAAGATTGAGTTGAACCCTGGAGAAAAGTCCCTACTATGATCCCTTATTACATGGGG